>NC_141822.1:4303082-4390582 GCF_982586985.1 Callionymus lyra | reverse complement strand
AGAGGGGCCAAAAGAAGGAAACCCCCACCTGAGAACATTTGAATGATTAGATTACATGAAAACAAATCAGGATGTCTCTCTACGGGGGATCAGAACACAGGGAACTTGAAAGAACCATTTGGCCGGAAAGGGACGACCTCCAGGTCCGGAAATTTGCCTTAAAAATAGCGATGTTTCTACAGGTCGGGACCTTTTTCTGCCCGAGGCTATTGACCTGTACAGTCGCCGGGAGAAAGTGTGTGCGATCAATCGTAAAGCTTGTCATTTGTTTGACTTGAAGCGGCGAATAAACGACCCGTGACACACTCTTGATTGTTCATCATTCTCCACGAAGCGAAGCATAAGAACCAGAACGGGAAGTGACGTCGTGTTTTGATCTTCTTAGATCGTATCAGTATCTAATTATTTAGATACTGGACTTACGCTAGAGATTGACACCGTACCGTTCTACCGTCGCACAATGAATTTCATTGTCAACTTTTGTCGTCGGATGTATTTTTTCCACTGGAGTTTTCCATCCATATCACTTCATTACAATCTCTGCCACGAAGAGAACTTGTTCAATAGTGTCTCGATCGGTAGGGTTTGGAAATATGGCGTCTTCCCTTAAGGCAGTTACGTTCTGAAAAAAAATCAAAATCTTTCGAGTTTTTCTCTTGAAACATTACTAACTGTAAAGGTGCAAAGTGTACCAAAATGTTTCTCGAAGTACTATAAATGTGTATCTGTTGTTTCACTAAAAATACTGTTCAGTGATATTACAGAGCAAAAGCTTGTTCTGTGAACAGTTTTATTCAGAAATGTATTCGTTAAAAAATGTTTGGCACATTTTTTTTCACAGTTCTACCTTGTTGAGAATCTCCTACTCTAAGTACCGTTAACAATATATACTCTTTATTTGTGTATCTCTGATGTAGTGCTTCACGTTCTATCAGTTCATAACGAAATCCATATTCATTTTCATTATGATATACAATTTTTATATATACTTGTAACTGTTGTACATGAAGTTCTACTTCAAAGACTGTGAGAAAAAGAGCGAGCGGTGGTTGAAGATATCGAACCTGGTCAAGGATGTTATCCCGGTTGAAAATGTCGCTTCTTAGTTATACCACGTTGTTTATTATTGATACTTATCGAACAGTTGTTGAATTGAATGTTGTTTAGTGTGATCGAGTACTTTGACTGACAGTATCTACTTCTTAGTAATTTATCAACGACATATGGCAAAACAACTGCAGTATTTATGTTCCTAGTAAAAGGAAATGTGTTTAAATAATACCCCGTCCCCCAAATACAGTAAAATACAGGAAAAACATGGTAATACCTTTAAAATAGTTTGATGGTATTTTGGTCATACTAGCCACAGACATACTCCGAGGTACTATCTTTACATCTGTTCCTACTTTTATTGTTCTGCACAATACATTCTGTTAAAAATACCTTTTTTATTGTTGTTGTTTTATAATCAACTTAACTTTTTAAACCCATTTAGAAACACTTTCACAGTCGAACCGCACAAACTCCTGCCGACACATGAATGTTTACTTCATGACGACAACTGTTGTGTAGTTGAAAACGATGACAACCTCCCGGAACGACATCTCAAAGCAAAGGAGGAACGTAAGATATTCCACAACCGCGGCAGAAAGAGGCAGAATAATCTTCCACGATATTGTCTTCCTGCTGTTTTTCTGAAGTCGTCGTCCCATTGTTTGCTTTATTTATGCACAGTCCTGGTGCACTTATCCTTGGTGGCGGCGCAATCCTGTGTTTATTCAATACAGAGAGAAGTGGCTTTTTTAGATAAATATCTGAGAACAGCAGCGCATTCATCCTCTGGAAATCCATCCATCTCATAATTCCATTCATTTTTCTTCCGTCTGTTATCTCAGGAGCTGCCAAACCCCTCGTTTCTAAGCGGAGCCGACCATCACCAGAGGGCAGAATTAAACGTGTGTCACAATGCCAGCTTGTAAACTTGTTGTTTTTACTGAGTTAAATGAGGTGCTAAATTAAAGCCCCACAATTGGTATGCGCTGTCGTATGATTAATTTGCTCCCGCCCACTGTGCGCCTCGCCCCGAGTCAAAACCTACGTTACGCTGTGTAATAAATAGTTTCTTTTGTCTTTTTTCCTGTACTTTTTACGCAAATAAATCAGGAGGATTTTCTTTTTTGCAAGATTCCAAAGTTTTGAGTGAGAAAAATGAACTCACGATCCCGACCGTGTGAACCTCTTTATCTATATTTCTGGCTGCTGTGGTCTGTAATAGTTTGCAACACAACATTCTTGTTCAGATGTCAGCACTTTCTTTGTGTGTGTGTGTGTGTGTGTGTGTGTGTGTGTGTGTGTGTGTGTGTGTGTGTGTGTGTGTGTGTGTGTGTGTGTGTGTGTGTGTGTGTGTGTGTCATATCTCCACCATCGGCCGCGCTGAACTTAAACACTGGCAGACTGTGTTTAACTGGGGTAAACTCTGGGGGTCTCATTTAAATGGGGCCCAGACAGAAGCCCAGCGGTGCCGAGGTGACGTTATGACTCTCAACATGTAAAAACTAACTATCGGAGCTGCAACAAATTTGTGCGCTAGAAAAACGAAGAAGAAAAAAAAGCTTCGCCTCCGTTTGATGCCAGCGAAAGAGGCTCATGTGTTTGGACTGAACTCAATCAAAGGGCAAAAGTTTATCTGTTAATTTGTTTTTGTTGTTTTTTTCATTGCGAGCTTCAAACATTTCGCTGTGAAGATTTGTTCATGCCGTGTTGGATCTTACAGAGAGTAGAAAAAGATGTGATAATAGTTCAATAAATTCTCCGTAAAGTAAAGCAGTCATTTTATATTAACTAGCTAAAGATACAAAATAAAAATAACCTTAAGTATGGCAAGAAAGAAAGGAGTATTATGAGTCTTACTGTTACTATGAAAAGAATCTGTGATTAAGTAAATAATTCTTATTTTAACTAAATTCAACATGTTTAAATTGACAAGTTTTTTTTTGCCTCTTACAATTATCCAGATAACCACACGTTCTACAAGTCGATCAAACATGTAATAAATATGGTTAAAATGTAGTCGTACGTGAAGATTAAAGATGGTTTCTGAGCCACGTTAGCATTGGTGAAAGTATCTGAAATCCAGAATATCTTCCTTTAATATCATGTTACACATACAGTATTTGAGTTTTCATGAAGGTCTTCTGCCTCCATTCCCTCGACCTGATGGAGTCGACACCACAAAACTAAACCTACACTGACATGTCAGAAGTCGACTTATTTTAACTTCAGTCGATCAGTTTTGAAGACCTTGAGACGTTAAGATCAAGAAGAAACACACATGCAGCCTGACAAAACTTCTATATTATAAATGTATATTACATATGTATTTAAAAGGAGTGATTTTGCATATTTTGACTCGTAGGATTGGCTGTTTTTTCACCAGAGATTATATTTAGTTGATAAAGTAAATTGGACATTTGTTGACATTTTTTCTTTTTATATCAATTATTCAGCAAAACATGCAACAAGTCTCTCATCTACTGACTTCAATACGTTCTGTAGGACTGAAGAATTTGTGAATTCACACTATTTGATCGACATTGAAAATCAGTTGAATTTCAAAGAAGCGATTGTGTAGCTAAAGTAACACAACACACTCGTTTGTAGAATGTGGTCGAAGTAGACGATGATTTATTCTCCACGATTGAGTTGAAGACTTTTTTTTTGTGTTGATAAAATCATTTTATTGCCTCATATTATCTTAAGTTTTAAGGTGTTTTTTGGAATTTCGTTTATTTTAATCGAGAAAATTGATGTTGTTTAATTCGCATCATAAATTCAAGTCATAAGTTGAGGCACCACTGAATATTAAATCCTTAAAAAAAAAAGGAAGAAATTCATAGAAACGTCAACCAACTGAGGCTCACAATCCTTCAAGGTTTCGTTCAGTGAGTGTAATGTTTCACCTGTAGCTTCCACGATAAGTCCAGCCTTTGATTGTCTTTTCTCTCCGTCTGAGCTCCGAAAACTCGACCGACAGTCGACGTTGTATCGCGTCTCGCGTGCTTCAGATCTCTGCTCAACTCAGTCTTGTCAAACAACCTGCACTTAAGGTATCAAAGCGTCTGAATCCGACGGGACGGAGCGGGAAAAATAAAAGCTTTAATTCGGTGTAAGAAACATCGACGAGACGAATCATGATAATCCTGTGGGATCCAAGCACGAGGTGACAGTTTTTGCTGGTGTTTTAACGAACAATACTTAAAGATGGTTAGTTTGGGAGAGTCCTGTATTTACAGTTTCTCTGCAGAAGCGTAATGAGGACGTTGAATATCTCGGTTCCTGCCATAAAGCTGCTGGAAACGATCCGTCGATGCTGATCTTAGCGTTGAGTGAGCGATCGACAGAATGGCTTCCAGCTGTGCACTTGTCCCCTTTTTTAATGAGCGAACTAAACAGGAGCGAGAAGGTAAATAATAGATGCCGAAGTCGCTTTGAAAGCAGCTCCGAGAAGAAGAAGAGAAAGATTTCCACAGTTTTTTTTTTCCTAAACCAGGTCAGAAATCCGAACGAGTCCTGTTTTGTAAACGGATGTTCGTTCTCGCTTCAGACTTGACAGCAAACACCAGACTTGTTTGCTTTTTAACCTCCACAGACTGCGATGTGTTCATGCGTGCCGCGGAAAATACAGGCTCGGATATTCACTCCTGTGTGTGACCGTCAGACTCCAGCGAGACCAGAAACGTGCGATTGCGAAACATTTTATCGACAACGCTACGGAGGACATCCCATAATGCGAGTGCAACTTGAATTGCTGCACAACATTGTGAGCTAAGCTTCGTTTAGTAACGAAACATTATCTGTAAAAAAAAAAACTTTCAACCGAAAAGAAAAATGTTTTCTACCAAATTCTTTAAGACTGTATGGATTTATATCAGTGTCATCAGAATATATTGTTTCTTCCATGATTGGATGGGAGTTTGATCCAGTAGCTCAGAGCTCTGTTGGTAATGTCTGGTGACTCTATTATACCAACATTTATATATTGAATATAAAGACTATGAATTACAAAATATTGAATTTAGAAAATATATTGTTGATTATGTTTATTTATTTACTTATCCAGGTTAGTTTCATTGAGATTAAACTCTATTTAAATCTCTTTTAAAAGGCCAGGATGGGCAGAAAAATACAGTTATACATTAAGAACAATACTACAATATAAGAAGAAAACACAAGATTACTGACTATAAAGTTTCACAGTTGCTGAAAACAAAACCCCCATAAAAAACTTTGGAACATATTCGATTTTTGTATTTTATTTAATAAAGACTAAAATCAACCTTTAGATATTAAAATCATTTTATTATATGTATTCAATTATTTAATTTAAAAAAAAAAAACTCAACCTTTTGTTGTTTGTACAAAAACAAAACCAAAATTCAATAAAGTCAAAGCTCAGGAAATGGTTTTAATTGTTTAATACTGCGATGGCACCGGTTTATTTGGATAAAACTATTTAATGAACAACATATGTTCATTAGCATGTTGGAAAGTTCATTAGCATGTTAGCATGTGCTCACTACCTCAGCTTGAAGATATATCAGATCTAGAATATTTCTCAACAACAGTTACTGGCTCTTATTACGAAGATGGTTATGATACTTTTATACTGTACTTTAGAAATATAAGATGCATCAGACACAATATTAATACACTGGTCTATTTTCATTCCATTGATAAGGTGTATTATAAACGTGGCGCGGATTCAAATTTGTATCGCTGTGTACCACGTAAAATCAGTTCAAGGTCAAGAAGTACACTCTGAATGAATATATATATGTTTTTTAAAGGATTCTTAGTGCGACAATCAGGTCCATGAGTACAGTAACACAAAACCCTTTACATGATCTGAAGTGAAGTCATGGAACCTCCAGTGGGATCTTTTACTGTTGTTTCAGGATTTTCTCTCTCCTCGGGAACATGTTGAAACTTCTTCTCTCCACACAAACCATGATCGTTTGTCTTTTCGTCGTAAATCCTCCTCCACGGCGCTCTGGTAATGGGCGACGTGTTTGTGTCAAATTGTCTTATTGAAAGATGGAATAAACTGAGAAGTCGTTTGTACAGAACAGACGTCATGAAAACCAGAAACTAGAGAAAACAAGAGTTAAAAAGTTGAAAAAAACGTCGAAGCCGGTTCCATTTCTAGAAAGCAGAGTAGATTTGTTTCCTGGAACACTTTTTATTGTATTACTTAGAATCCACTTTACACACCGATCGCAGCCAATACATTAAATCCTACACACAACGTTTAAGTCCATCTGTGGAACGTACAGTACTTAGAAAAACAGTTTTCATGTCAATCAAACTCTGATACTTTCTCCTTCCTCTGTCGTGTCTCAGATAAATCAACCCTGAGAATAAGTTAAGGATTTAAATTCAGATCTTTTTAGGAACATCAACCACACTTTTAACCTTTAACCTCCGACAAATCAAATAATTGATTCAAATCAACAGTCTGTCAGTTGCTTTCAACTAGTTCTGATGCATTAACTTAACTTAACTGGATGTTGTCACAACTTTAACAACAATAATTGCTCGAAGATTTAAGACGTTACATTTTCATACGAAGGAAATAGACTCATCGTTCAAAAGAGTCATTTAACAACATGTAAAGTGAATTTATTCTCAGCTGATAAAGTAAATGATAGAAAGAATAAATCATATATGTTTTCACATACTTTGGCTTTAATCCTAAACGTGGACATTATTCAACTGGACGTCTCTACAGTCGTTTTTTGGGGGGAATTTAATCCAGAGTTATGTGAACCATTACCTTCTTCTTTGGCTGCAACACAGAGCTGTAAAATGGCCAGATAGCATCATGGCAGGTTGTAAACTTTTAACAGGATGATGTTTGAATTAATACTCGAAGAAAAACTGCGTCGGTGCTGATGAAGTCATTGGAAGGGTCTTTGGGGGTCATCGGAGCAGAGGATTCTCCTCTCTTTTCCCAAAACGGGCGTTTTGTCAATGACGTTCTCCAGGTAGTGTCGCTTACAGACGCATCGATTTAAGGATCAAACAGATACTTTTTTTTAAAAGCTATTGATCTCCGCAGTCACCCATGAGGCTTCAACTAAACACCGGCACGACCTCCAGCGAGTCCATTAATGTGTGAATGTTTCCACAACAAGCCCTTCAGAGAGTTTGGAAGATACAGTAGAAGAATTGTGTCCACGAGAGGTTTGTGCAAAGATCTGGCAACACAACACTCACGATACAAGGGCAACAATACAATATACAGTGAAAGTGTAGGAACAAGTATATATGTGTAGTATTGTCCAGTACTTGACTCTGGTGTTGTGGTAGTGTAGTAACAAGTATATATGTGTAGTATTGTCCAGTACTTGACTCTGGTGTTGTGATAGTGTAGTAACAAGTATATATGTGTAGTATTGTCCAGTACTTGACTCTGGTGTTGTGATAGTGTAGTAACAAGCATATATGTGTAGTATTGTCCAGTACTTGACTCTGGTGTTGTGATAGTGTAGTAACAAGTATATATGTGTAGTATTGTCCAGTACTTGACTCTGGTGTTGTGATAGTGTAGTAACAAGCATATATGTGTAGTATTGTCCAGTACTTGACTCTGGTGTTGTGATAGTGTAGTAACAAGTATATATGTGTAGTATTGTGGAGTACTTGACTCTAGTGTTGTGATAGTGTAGTAACAAGGATGTATTTGTAGTATTGTCCAGTACTTGACTCTGGTGTTGTGATAGTGTAGTAACAAGTATATATGTGTAGTATTGTGGAGTACTTGACTCTCGTGTTGTGATAGTGTAGTAACAAGGATGTATTTGTAGTTTTGTCCAGTACTTGACTCTGGTGTTGTGATAGTGTAGTAACAAGTATATATGTGTAGTATTGTCCAGTACTTGACTCTGGTGTTGTAGTATTTACAGACCACATGACTCTTGACGAAGTCGTAATTGCTTTCATTTGTTTTCAAAATATGTCCAAACATCAGCTTTAAAAGCTGCTGGACTTACTGTATCCTCTCGTCCTCAGTCATTGCCGGGGTTTCGTCGGATTTCCTTCTTCCTTTAGCCACGGAGGACATAGTGAGTGCTGCCATCTAGTGGCCAGTGTATATGTATCTATATGCATATTAACTGTAGTATATACGTTTGAGTTTTATATACATTTAAAAAAATATATAATAAATTAAAGAACTGGTTAAGAAAAAAACGAACCAAAATCGATAGTCTGTTAAATACAGAATTGTGAGAAGAAAATATTGCGTCCTGTCGACCTATCAATATTTTTCAACACCAGTACTTCAGATTCAGTTGTACACGATTGACACCATTGATCGCGGTTGAATATTGCTAAGATACTATTGAAGGAAATTTGCAATATTGAAGTATCGATATTTTCTTCTCGTGTTATTACGGGTGAGACCAACGATGACCCGGTACAGTTGAGCTGCACTGACGTCGCGCCGTAAGACGATACAGCGTAATGGCTGCAGATACATCGGAGCATGTGCGGCAGGAAAGCGATAACTCAGCGGTGACACACGTGCACCGAGGTTCCCATGGTTCTTAAGCTGACGCGCCGTAAGCCGATCTGTCAGGTAGAAGCTGAAGGGGTTGATACAGAAGAGAGCGCTCGGCGTGGAGGCAGGAGTCGCTGGTAAACCAAACCTCCTGATGAGTTTCCTTGAATAGCTGCCTGTGTAAAATCCTCCAATCTTTCCCTCTCACATGCAGAGTTGAACACAATTTTCTTTCTTTCTTTTTTTTTTACAGTCCCACAAAGCCTGGCTGGCTTTTTTTTTGTTGGTTTGGCATCGACGTTGTTCCATGCCAAGTGTTTTTATATAGCTCTGTGTTCCCGAAGCAGGCAGCGAACGTGACGATAGCATCCAGTGGAACAAAGAGTGGAGGAGGAAAGGTATGGAAGGAAGCAGATACTGGCTTACATCATTCAGGATTTAGGCACATTAACTCGCAGCCATTCTTCCAGCCTTTTGTTCGGCTTTTTGTTCACCGAAAAGTGGCAGAAATCTGGTAAAAGAATACAAGGGTTTTTTGTCTTCCAACCACCATTTTTCTGAACAATTGCGAGGATTTTTCTGTATTACCAACTGTTTATATTTCTTGGGAAAATTCAGTTTGGTAATCTGAGCCCCATTGTGCGGCTCCGGAGCGGAACACCAGATACGAGCAGAACCTGGTTCTGGTTTTGTTTGTCATTTTTCTTGTCGACAGTTTGTTTCCACATTCATTAAATTTGAGGCCACGAGTAATCCAGGCTGAAATATTTACAAGCCAGCTTTTATTTTTATTCCCTCATCCCGGCTTGTTTTTTTTTTTTTACCGAGAATTTGACAGAGTGCAGCGGGCTATCAAGGGATTTCGACAAACGCAGATTTAATCCATAGTTTGTGAAGCAGTGGCCTCCACAGAGCAGCACGAGCCAGCCAAACACTAGCTTCTTTTTTGCCGTGTATATTTTTAAACATTCTAAGTTGGTTCAGACTCCAAAATCATCTACTTTGACTTTGCACGGAGCAAAGAAGATCTAAAAACAACTGCTGGGAGAAAAAAAACAACCAAAAACTATCATTTAAACAGAACAATTTAATCGTTTTTTCTGCAGTTTTCTGTAGAAACAATGCTATATGCAGATGAACACTATGAAAAAAGACAGTTGTAAAAAGTTCCATGTGTTTCTTCCATAATCTGTGAGATTTTCCTGGTCAAGAGCCAATAAACAAGTATATGATGCTGTAGATTTGTTTAATACTATAGACGATTCCTCGTTCATGTCTCTTTATATTGAAGAGTGATACGTTTTTTCTTCTTCCTGTAACGGGGTGTCTACCTTGACGTAGAATTTTCTTTCAGGAAATTTGCTCCAAGAAGGAGTTTTTTCACATCAGAAGAACCTTTTGTTAAAAAAGATTTTCAGTTTCAGTTTCTGGAATAACAACTTTTTGGTTGTACTTTTTTGATACACTTGGTCCATTTTGCACCTCCTTCTATACAGTCGTACCATGTGTATTAGTGAGGTTATGAAAACTCTAAACATTAGCAACACGGTAGCATGTTAGCCTTTTAGCTTCTGCTACAAAATATCTCAAATATATATACTTTTTTAAAAGTATTTCCAACTCAAGAGGGATGTCACAAACAAGCAAGCATCTTTTTTAGAGTGTTTTTGGTCTAAGAAAATGGAGTCCAGTTCACGGTCGTAAAATGGACGTACATTTCTGCCCAAAAGACACAAAATACACACAGTCAGTAGAGTAGAGTGAAATATGAATCCCATAATACTTTGCCACCGAGCCAACCAATCGCAGCTTTCGTTCACTGTTGATATTGCGACACAGCTGTATAATTTAAATAAACTTTTGTTGCGACCAATGGGCCTCCATAGAGCAGTGTTGTAGAAAGGCATCATGGGTGCAGAAAATACCGCAAGACAGCGAGACCGTGATACACCAAGAGACGACTGAACCCCCGAACCAAACACTGATGCGATGACCTCCTCTCCAGCGTGAGTCACAGCAACAATAATGGTGGACTTTAGACGTTTACCAGAGAATCTTCTGTGGTTTTGTGTGAAGCACGGCTGTCTTTACTGAGCAATTAGGTAAATGGCGGCGAAAGATGTCGGTCAGACTTTTGTCCGTTGCCAAATTGAGACGGACCCCCACGTACGAGCCGGAATTACACTTTCTATTAACGTAACCACGATGTCATTAGGGCCGGAGCAGGGAAATTAAAACTCAATCACGAGCTCACGTCTTTCTTTCAGCCGTCGTGACGGGAAAACGAGCGGTCGCTGCCGTCCCGACGACAAAGGCTCGGCCGAGAGGGAGGACAGAAGCGACCGGTCGGGGTTGATGGATGGAGAAGCGATGGAGCTGTCGCACATCTATTAGCGTCAGCTCCCTCCGCTCCGTCCGTCCGGTCCAACTTCCCTCTCCTGCTCCCGTAACTCGTTCCTCTCGATCCTCGGACGCCGACAAAAGACGTCAGATCCTTCAACAAAGACTTTTTTATCTCGGGGAAAAGATCGGATTTATTTGTCGCTGCGTGGCCACCGTTCGACGGAGGGGGATCCGTGTCCTTTGTACTGGGGTGGTCTCCGGGGGAAGTCGGCGTTTTAATTACATCGGCGGCGAACGGCAATAACCCCTCCTAGAATCGGGCGATAGAATTAAGAGCTGAGCTGCAGCTTGTTGTGATTACATGTGTTTACATGGCATGGAGGTGTTTACTGTGGAAACTCTTCCCCCAACTCCCCCGGTCTCCTTCTGTTTTGTTCACAACTGAAATTAAATCTGCGAGGGAGAATCTTTCTCCTCGCAGCGTTACTGTCCTATTTTCTCTTCCCGAGTCCAGCTCCCTGGAGATGAGTGGCCTGGTGTTATGTTAAAGAAGATTTAATTCTTCCACGCAGACATGAGGATGAATGTGTGAAGTATCTATGTTTCGAATCTATAAAGTCTATCTTTAATCATTTAAATGTATAACATGTACCTGTCGTTACAATCCTGGAGAGTTTAAGAATAGGTTCTATTCTGGGAATAGATTTTAAAAACTAAAACAAACTTTTATTTTCTTTCTTCTCCACTCTTGCTTTCCATAGAAATTAAAAATGTTGAAACTATAAAATTCAACAAACATCATTAAATGGGCTTTCAATGTTAAGTATGAAACCATAGAGTTATTTTTAGCACTTTTTTCTGTTTTACATGATCAATTTTCCACATTATTTTTAGTTCCTCTACAGATATTTAACATTTACTATTGAACATAACTAACAAAACTATATTTCTAATTTATATTTTTATCAAAATTTCTTCTCCCCAAGTTTAAAAAGAACAATTAATATTTGCATTGTGTAAAAAAAAGTGGATGATTTGAATTACATATGAAAAAAATAAAATAAATTTCCAATATTTGCCATTGAATTATTTTTGTGTGTAACTCTAGATCCAGATAATCCAGACTAATAAAGATTATACATTTATTCCTTATGATTCTGATTCTTCTCATGGTACAAATACTGTATGTGTTTTTTTTCTAACCTCTCTATATATTTTAGTACCTTCATCCTTAGACTGTAGTTCCCTCATACTTCAAGTCATTTTAAGAAATATATGACATAACTTTTTCCTTGTGTTACACAAACTATTTGCTTGTTTGAACAATAATTTGTAAAACGACAGCACGTCATCTTTATGTTCTCATTACTTTATTCGTTTTTTTAATACTTTTTATTACTAACTAGTTTTTTTTTTAATTTGTCATTTAATGTTTGTTTCGATGTTACTGCAACTGGACATTTTCTGTTGTTGTTGCCTTTTTGTACCTGGTTTGATCATATTTCAGGAGTATTAAAGTAGATTAAACACAAAACCATGTCCTTACGAAGCAGAATTTATTCAGTTCTCGTTCCACCAACGAGCATCGGACAGAAAACTAAACCGTTTATTTTCCATTTCATATACCTAAGTACCTCCCCGCCAACTGTCGGCTCGGTGTCGCCCCATTACCGCCGTGTTTTAGCGATAACACAGCCTGTAGTGTAATCTCCCTGATGGTCACGCCGCCCCCCCGGTCCGGGGCACTCTCCTTTATTGGTTCTGCTGGTGTTTTCTCCCCATTGTTGACTCCACAACACCCCACTTGTCATCTTCGGCAGCGAGCGGTCCGAGTCCGATCCAATCCCGTCTCGCTTTTGTCTCGTTCGCCCTCTTTTTTTCTCCCGTAGCCGTCGCGTGGCCACTTAGTGCTCGGGTCAGGGTTCTAATTGACAGCCATCACTAAACAAATCTGGCCCCGTCTCGGCCCCGACTCCCATCCCCGCCCGGCCCTCTCTAATCCGACTAATGCACCCGTGTGTGCGCTGGAAAGTGAATTAAGCGTAGAAAACTCAATACCTGATCCATCTGACGGCGCTGCCTGTGTGCACATTAGCAGTTTCTCTGCAGCCTCCGTAATTGTATTACACAAGTTGGCCGCTCTAACGATCAAGCCTTACACACACTTACACACTTATACACACTCTCCCTGTTGTCGTTAATCGCTGCCTTCGCTTGGCCCCGGAGGCGAGCGGCGGGGCCAAGAAACAGAGCGATGGAGGGAGGATGATGAGGAGGAGAGGAGGTCGGTCCTCCCTCAAGGCCGACACCAAATGAAATCATAAGTGTGTGTGTGTGCGTGCGCGATCCTGATCTTTCATTCTGTCTCCCGTTTGTATTTAAAGTTGATTCTTTTGTAGCTTCTCCTTCTTTTTTTTTCTGTCATCTCCAGCTGTGTG
Source organism: Callionymus lyra (assembly GCF_982586985.1). Lineage (NCBI taxonomy): Eukaryota > Metazoa > Chordata > Actinopteri > Syngnathiformes > Callionymidae > Callionymus > Callionymus lyra. Next base: position 4,377,241 of record NC_141822.1, on the reverse strand, counting down.
GCCTGTTTCTGTTGTTGTCTTCACACGCTCTGGACACCTACTGCGAGCCACCCCGGTCCTCGTCGACAAGCAGATCAGATCGGCTCGCGCTTGCGTCTCCGTCGGCTTATTATGCCGAGAGGTTCTCCCCGGCGCGAATCTCTGCAAATTGAAACATGATAGCATTACAGTGGCTTTATCCCCAAACAAGGGGTGGCGAAGAAATCCCCCCCCCCCGTGTCGAGCTCCGGAGTTCAGGGTCTGCAGAGGATCGTGGGTGAGAATCTTTTTTTTTTTTCCAGGGATGTTTTGGCCCCTGATAAATCTCCCGGCCTGAGGGGAGTCGAGATGGAGGGTGACCAGCGTGAGAAGGGTCAGCATCAATCACGCCTCAACTCTCTGAAGGCGCTCAGATCTCGGAGATACCCTCGGGTTGTTTGGAGTTAAAAATGTAACAGTTTTGCGGTTTTTTTTTTAGTCCCGTACATCTGTTGCGGTAAATTAGTTTTTGTAAGTTTCACACAGACTTTTTCTCGAGACCATACTTCTGAGGATATTTACTTTTTATGTTTATAATGCTTTTTTAACTCAGTCCAAACAGAGAAGTACTAGCTCCCGGAAGACCTGTATCTTCAAGAGCTTATTGGATTCCTGTTCCGGGTGCTCAGTGGGTGGTTCCACCAGCATGGACATGAAGAAAGATGGACTAGTAATTCATTCTTACAACCAAATCTTTTCGCAGTTCCTGTCAAGGTTTTCTTTCTTCAAGGCAGCATAAGCCTTTCTTGACCGTCCTCCCTAGTCACCCCTGTCCTTCTTCAGTCCTCCTCAATCACATCCGTGAACCTCGTTGGTTGTCTTCCTCTTCCTTCGTGACCTGGTACTCGCATCTCCAACTCCCTTCATCCACTGTTGTTTCACCTCTACAGGTGTCCGACCACCTGGTCCCTCTGATGTAGGGATTTCTAAACTGGTCCTACCTGGTTACTCCTAATGCCAACCTCCCTGCACTCTCCTCCTCACTTCTCTTAATGTCAAAGGGCACCTAACGTGATGATTTAAGTGTGTCTTAAATGGTTCCAGGACCTCTATTATACTCTATTATACTCATCAGTTTCTTTTTGCACAAAACTCTCATTTAATAAAGGTATTTACATTAGAAAATATGCTTAAGCTCCGCCCACTCAAAATGCACTGTTTTGGCTGAGACTAAATCTCGTCCGAGAAACCACGCCCACTCTGCTCTGATTGGTCACAAAAACACAAGTTGCATTCAAGGACTCACGTAAATTTCAAACTCACCCCTGAAACTCCCGTTTTGTGCATTAAAAAGGAATAATAAAAATAAGGTTTGCTGCTTAATGTATACATTAGAAAAACACCTAAAGGCAGAAGTAACTCTCACCATGTTTACATAAATATTTATTTTGTTTATTAACATGTAGGTTCTTAACTGATTTAGGGCTTCTAGGGGAGGACACCTGCACCAGAGTGATGTCACCATGTTTCATTTAAACCGTGATCTTGTTTGGCGAGATTTCAGACGAGAACTTTATTAAGTAATAACTTCAAATCGGAGCAACGTCATGATGAATGAACGACTGCATGTTGAAGACTTTAACATTTACAACATGTGAAGAAGTCAGAAGAGTTGGGTCATAGACACAAATATTTCCAAAAAGTCGATGCGGCAAAACTCCAGAGCGAAACCGTCCAACAGGAAAACTCAAAAATGAAGGAAAACAAAGGAGGAGAGAGTTTTCATATTAGTAAGTAAGTAAATAAGTTAGTAATTTTTATTTGTTACAAATAAAAATGTCTTAAGATGTTTCTTAAGGTGCCCTTTAATGTCTTTCCGATGTTCTGAGGGATTGATCCCAGACACCTGATCCAGAACGAAAGGGCCAAAGGGCGTACAGACCTTTTACAAGTGTCAGCAAAGGCAACCTTTCAGAAGGATTCATCACTATGAGTCTGTTAAAAAAAAGGAGAATGGCTCATGTACTCCAGTTTGCCTGTAGAAGTGGATTTCGTCCGGGTCTTCCTTACAGACACCCGAAGGGTCTTTGGCTGACGATGAAGGAAATGATCAAACCGGCGCAAACAATCTGTGTCCAGTAAATAAGCTTATGACGAGGAGCGGCATTCTCTGAAATTGGAGTGGGTTGTCACCGGCTGAGGCCTCCAGGCAGACTGCCCCCGATTCAGCTGGATCACTGCTGCAATCTGGGTAATGTGGAAGCCAGTTCGGACTGGGAGCTTCAGCCAGAGTCTTGGCCTGACAAAGCAGCCGCAGTCAACTCGCCAACATCTGATTCCGTCTCCACCCTCGACACCCAAGTTTGGTGTTTTTATTTGAGATGGAATCTAAAATTGTGCAACAGTACAACCATGTCTGGGTTGTTTTCCCGCTGGAAGGCGTTCGTTCACCTGCCGATATGAAAAGTTTGTTTCTTCCAAAGGCTGGGCTGGATCGACTCGTATTATATCGGGCCTGACCCCGCGGGGGCGGGGGGCCGGATAGGGAGGCGGAGAATGGGCCGTGGAGCGCGGGTGATTAAAAGGGTTGTTGTGTTGATTTGCCGTGTGTTGCCATGCGGGCAACCATGCGACGCCGCCTCACTAATGGAGACTTCAGTTCGAATGCGGGCGAGTTTCGGTCTTTAAAATGTTATTCCTTCTAACAGGTTGATTTATAATGATGAGCTTCAGGGTCTCGGGAGCCACGACAGGACGGCACAAAGATCCTGGACACGGTGAACTAAATATAGCCTGACCACGAAGGTTCTGGCCGGAGGATAATCCAGGAGATAGATGATGAAAGATGACCTCCACCGCTTCGCCAGCGCCCGGGGCTGCAGATGTATAGATGCGGTGTGTTGGCCGATGGACCTCCGTGACCTCGGTGTGACCACTTAGTTCACCCGCTCACATTCCCCCCAAACTTCCCATCCCCGGCCGCCCCTGTTATCCCACCTGCCAGATGACACTCCTTGATCCGGTGCTTCCATGCCTGAGAGCTACACTCACCGGTGTGTGTGAATGATTCAAAATGCCACCGGCAGAACTTGTCAGAGGACAGGTCATCAGATAGCGAGTGCGACTGCACCTCCATGTGCGCCTCTTGTGTGTGTGTGTGTGTGTGTGTCTGCACATTTAAAGCCACACATCCCACACACACACACAATACGTCCAGCTCAGTGCACGGCGATGTCGGGCGGATCCGTCATACTTATCTGAAAGGTCGATTCATCAACGCACTTTACAGAGCCGTCAGCTGATCGCGGCGAGAAGAACACGTCCTGAGGAGCAGAAGCTTCGTGATGCATTAGTCCGTCGGATAGAAACAGTAATGACCCGTGAATCCATTAGATCGGAAACACACTATTATCTCGCTCTTAAAGAATGTCCTGAACTCCAGACTTTCCTCATGTTTCTCCGGATAAAATCACTTCTAATCCCATTAATGTACACAAACCATAAATACACTTTCACAAGATCTTATTGTACCACAAGCAGCAGAGAAGAGTCATGTGATGCACTTATCTAGATTTTTATGATATAAAATAGCAGTTTCACTTCACACGGTATGAACTTTGAAAACCCAAAGAAGAAAAGTCTTCACAAAATGGTTGACGGTAACATTTTACAGAAGTTAGATCCGCCGCGACTTACTGTCCCGACTTTTATTTTCCTCCGCTGGGGAAGTTTTGTGGTCGTCAGCGTCTGCCCGTCGAATACCTCGAATAGCTTTGAACACATTTGAAAGACATTCTTAAGAGAAGTTTATTGAAGTCGAAGGAACTGATGGACGTTTTGTTGGTTTTGGCTCTTACGTCTGGATCCATGAAAGTTTTTTGATGTCATTGTTTTTAACTCGTACTGAACTTGATCTGTTAAACCAACGCAAAACTTAATCATGATGATCAAAGAAAATTCAACCACTTTCATGTGATTGATGGACACAATGTGTTCATTGTTAAAGAAAAAAACTGTTGCTAGCTAAGCTTGTTAGAGTTTAGTTATAGTGTAGTTATAGTGTAGTTATAGTGTAGTTATAGTGTAGGTATAGTGTAGTTATAGTGTAGGTATAGTGTAGTTATAGTGTAGAATAGTGTAGTTATAGTGTAGTTATAGTGTATTATAGTGTAGTTATATTGTAGTTATAGTGAAGGTATAGTGTAGTATAGTGTAGGTATAGTGTTGGTTTACTGTAGGTATAGTGTAGTATAGTGTAGTTATAGTGTAGTATAGTGTAGTTATATTGTAGTTATAGTGTAGGTATAGTGTAGTATAGTGTAGGTATAGTGTAGGTATAGTGTAGGTATAGTGTAGTTATAGTGTAGTATAGTGTAGTTATAGTTTAGTATAGTGTAGTTATAGCTTAGTTAAAGTTTAGTATATTGTAGTTATAGTGTAGTTGTAGTTTAGTATAGTGTAGTTATAGTATAGTTATAGTGTAATACAGTGTAGTAATGGTGTAGTATAGTGCAGTTATAGTGTAAAATAGTGTAGTATAGTGTAGTTATAGAGTAGTTATAGTGTAGTTTTAGTGTAGTATAGTGTAGTATAGTGTAGTTATAGACTAGTTATAGTGTAGTATAGTGTAATTATAGTGTGATAGTATAATAGTGCTCTAGTGGTCCAGTGGTTTAAATTAAAGGAAATCAAAACAGAAAAATTCAACATGTGGTGCATTGGAAAAAAGTAATAATAGCTAATAATAATAATAAAAGCTTTATAATTAAAATAATTATAAAAGTTTTTATATTCTTACACTGATGTGAAGCTCCTTGGGGGAGGTATGCTGACACGTTGACACTGGAAACAACTGCTATAGTCATTGATGTCAAGAGCAATAGCAGGTAGAGTAAATATTTATTCAATTTAATGAGGTTTAAAGAAAAGAAAATCCTCTAAATAAAATGATTTTGTTCTTGGAGTGAATGAGGAGAAATTATGTTTATTTAGTAAAAGGTTGCGTAAACATGTTGGTTCTCGGCTGCAAACGTGAATAAAACAGCTTTTTGCTTCATGAAAGAGATTAATAATGTTGTTTATATAAAAGCACTCGTCGTTCATTAGCTTTGAAAGCGATCTTGTCATTGACGTGTGAAAGTTGTCGTCGGTGTGAACCTCATCTCCTCGCTCTAATCCTGTCGGCTCCGCCAGCGACGCCTCCTCCTCCTGGCGTCCCCGCAGGTATCCCCCCGTTCCTTTGGCGAAGGCCTCGCCCTCGATCCGAGCCCCCTTCAAAGTCAACCCTCGCTCGCCGCCTCTGTTCTTCTCCACCGTTGTGCGGCGGCGACATTAGCCACGCTAATCCCATCCTGGAGCTTCTCAAACCCGGCGCCGGGATCCGGGAGGTTCAGGCGTTTCCATGGGGATCGCATGGATTCCTAATTAAGCTCATTAAATCTTGTTATTAAAGCTTGTTAAATCTGGTCCTGACAGAGCGCCGCAGCCTAACTTTGCTAATTCATTCTCTAACACCAGCACTCGCTCGCGCACTCGTGCTCACGAGTCGCCGCTATAATGGGCTTCGCCGGGTGTAATTAAAGCGCTCGACGAGGCCTGAGGTTGCTCCCGACGCCTCGCTTTGAACGGAAGGAAAATGTGACGCATGAGGATTTTTGTCAACCGTATCATTTACAAACCCAAACAACTTTTTCTGCCGAGTCGATGTGAAGATAATGAATCCAAGGGAAAATAGTACAACATTTCACTGGTACTGCAGAGAGTATCGCAAAGTATTTTGGCTCAACAGCTTGTCGTGAGATTTTAAGCTTGTTAGAGTTTAGTTATAGTGTAGGTATAGTGTAGTTATAGTGTAGGTATAGTGTAGTTATAGTGTAGGTATAGTGTAGTTATAGTGTAGAATAGTGTAGTTATAGTGTAGGTATATTGTAGTTATAGTGTAGTTATAGTGTAGTATAGTGTAGTTATAGTCTAGTTATAGTGTAGTATAGTGTAGTTATAGTCTAGTTATAGTGTAGTAAAGTGTAGTTATAGTGTAGTTATAGTCTAGTTATAGTGTAGTCAAGTGTAGTTATAGTGTAAGTATAGTTTAGTTATAGTGTAGTATAGTGTAGTAAAGTGTAGTTTTAGTTTATTATAGTGTAGTTATAGTGTAGTTATAGTTTAGTATAGTGTATTTGATAACATTTCACTGGTACTGCAGAGAGTATCGCAAAGTATTTTGGCTCAACAGCTTGTCGGGAGATTTTTTTTCGGTTGCAGTGGTTCTTTGGTGATAGGAACGATATTTCCTGTCGTTATTTTTGATACCAAGGTTCAGTAGAACGTTTTGTGGTCATCAGCGTCTGTCTGTCAAATAACTCTTGTAGTAAACGTGGATTCGGGGATCCAAGTGAGGAAAATAAAGGTCTTCTTTAAAAGTTCAAATTCTTTAAAGTGCTCCTAATGTGCTGATTTAAGTGGGTCTTAAATTGTTTTAGGACCTCTTTTATACTATATTATACTCTATTATACTCTATTATACTCATCAGTTTCTTTTTGCACAAAACTCTCATTTAATAAGGATATTTTCACACAAATGGTCAAAATATTTGTGCAATCTTGATCAAATAATCACCTAAACGTCTTTACGAGAAAGTATTAAATTCACGTCAAATTCCTTCTTATTGAATTAAGAGTTTGACGTATTAATAGAATCAGTGCATTATGTGTAAATTCACTGACGATGACAAAACAAAACAGAAATAAACGATACATTACAGAACAAAATATAAATGAAATTCATGAATAACTGATAAAAAAAACAACCAAAAGTTGATAAGAACTGCAAGTTATTGGTTACAGACCGTCCCGCCTTTGCCTTTCAAAGAATGGCCCCAGGCCAGTTGAGGCCCCTGGCTTAAAGGAATCCCTCACATATGTTTGTCAAAACGTATGAAACGAAAGCTAAAAATCTTCGTATAAAGATGCCATATCATCCCAAAACGTTCCGACTACTGTTGGTCGACGTTTCCTGTCCGTAGTTCAAAACTGTCTCGGTCGTCCGTCAGTCTGAGCGATGTTAAAATAATCACGACGCAGGAGTCGGAGCGTATCGTGTTCAAACGCCGGCTTCAGTGCCAGCATCGCCGGGACAACCCGGATCATTCATCACGTCGCCTGATATTTCTGGGATGCTTTACACCCGCGCCCATCAGCAGGCGCATGTTAATGTGCGGCCCTTGACCTCCCCGGAGTTTACACTCCAATCCCAAATATTGTTCTTTGGCCGCCAGTGGAAACCGTAAACCGTGACGGTGTTGGGGGTCTTCAGGAAGCCGGGGTGGAACAACCGCGTCAGTGTGTGTCGGGGGGTCGGGGGGTCGGGGGGGGGGGGGTAAGTCCACTCCAAAGTCTGAACTGCCTTTTGACGATGAATAGCCTGGACGTCCACAATGTGTCCTTTCACAAGGCCTCGCTCACCTCTGAGGAGCGAAGACTGCCGATCATACTGTCCCTCTGTGTCCGGCACTTCCTCTCCTCGCTCGCTGTTTATGTTTTCTGTTATTGGAGAGACCGGGCGGAAGAAAAGAAGCGAAGAAAAAAAAAGGATGTTTTGTGGTGATTCTCATCAGTTATTTTCCCATCAGTGCCCAGGCGTGTATTTCTTTTTTTGTCAAGATTCCACAGAAATGTTTGTAATCGCCAGAGAAATTAAAGAATATTGAGCTGAGAATACAGACGAGTGGATTGGGTCAGTACCACAGGGACACATGAGAGAGAATCGTTTAAGTGCCGCTCATCGCCAGATTGTGCTGTTTATTTACTAATTCACTTTCTGGTTTCATACGCCACAGTTTCCACTTGTTCGTGAGGGTTTTTTCTGCTTTAATATTCAGGACCATTAGTGGGAAAATACTCCTGGTGAGGACTGGAAGTACATTCTGGTAATATGGACGGTACATTTTTCAAGGCTGAGGTTTGGATTACAAACTGTGTAATGCGTCTTTAAAAGTTGCGGATCCTTTAAAAAAAAAAAAACACTGATTCTCAACTGGTTTCGACCAAACTTTCGGTCTTAAATTATCCAGTGTCTGGCTAAACTGGGAGATTCCAAGATGGCCACAACCACAAATTGGTTTCCATAACTGTGGTTCAGTAACAGACGGATGACATCACAGATACTATTCACATATATTATATTATAGTCTTTGTGCCTGATGGTACTTCTTCATGACGGGAAACAGAAGAAGTTTAGTTTCAAGAGGCGGCATCAAATCATGGGATGGTTTTGAGTGACTCTCGGTTTTCAGAAACTGAAAGGGGATACATAAAAACATTTAAAATGTAGCTAAAAAGTGGATTATTTAAGGTAAAAACAACATAACAGACCATTTAAAGCTAATTCAAGATAAATAAATTCATCTTTTGGGAAAATAATACAAGTAATGTCAGTAGGACAACATTATAAAACATAACACCAATAGACATCAGAATCAGAAACTTTTATTGCAACATACAGAATAATGGAAATAAAATAACACAAAATAAGGAATAAAAGCCAGAGCCAAGAACCAATGCCAGGAGACATCAGTCTCTAGTGACATTTACACCAAAAATATAGTTAAAATAAAAATGTTTTTAATTACTTTTAATAGTAAAATGGAGATATATAACCCAGTAATAGTAAAACATTCAATTACTTGTTTATAGTAAAAATCAATTAAATAAGTTAATAAACATGTTTTTAACATTATTTACATTAATAACACAAACTAATAAAAAACATTAGTTTTATTATTTGCTTCAATCAATTTCTACAACAAAGCTTCTATTTTAAAGTTGTTCACCGTCTGTCCCGACAGCGTTTCTGTGGAAAAATGCATTTGGTCTGTTTTACGTCTCATGCCGTCCGAGCCTCTGCATTCCTGCCGTGATCCTGCAGGGACCGTCTTACCTGCAACCTCAGAGTCATTCATCACCGGCCCGAGATGAGATCCAGCTTTTGTCATCGTCTCTTCAGCAGAAACCCCTGCTTCGGCTCGGCGGCTCAGAACCCAGACTCGCGCTGAAGAGGCAGGAGTAATGAGTTGGAAACTGCGTCGTAAAAGTGGGATTCCTTCTTCCATTGTGTTTTAATCCATGAGCTCCGCCGGTAAATCAATCTCCGTCGTCCCTCGATCCCTCACCTGAGAGGTTCTTTTAGCGCCGGGGTCGGCCGTGAGTGACGCTTGTTAAGCAGCGAGTCTGTAAAAAAGTCCTTTTCTAAATGTTTCAAGTTTCACGTCTGCGGGACCGGAGGGTCTGCTCGCCGAGGGACATTAATCATTGGACTCAGCGCTCATTCCTGGTGACACACTTGGCAAAACACAACCAGCTGTCGTATGTAAGGAATACATGAAGTCACCGTTTCCATGTTATTCCTCGACCTCTTCGCTTTTCATCGCCTCGCGGACCCAGACGCTCGCGTCGGAATCGACGTCTTCATCGCGGCGTGAGGAGGATTGACCGATATTTCCAGATGTGTGTCAGACGAGTGGAACGTAAACGTGTTTTAATCCTGTATTTGTGTTGGCCCCCGAGACCCGTGAGTGGTGATTAGCGGTCGCCGGCCAATGAGGGCGAGCGCATTCTGCCGCTGTGGGCACAGACATTTATGGAGGCTAACACTACTTGACAGAGGTGACGCTCCGTCCCCAGGGCTGTGGCCTTCTGCCTGCCATAATGAGATAATACGAGAGCGCGATGATGACTCTGACCTGCTGCTCTGTTCCCTTTATTACACCACAGCGACTCCACCGTGAGGCTTATTAACCAGAAGTAGACGGATGATAAACGCTTTAATGAACGTCTTTTCCTCGGATTCATCGACGTCCGTCTGTTCGTCTCCACGCTTGTCCTGTCAGTTTTCTACTAGATTATGGAAGTTCCTTTTCTTTTGACGTCATCCTGACGGCTTGATTAGATGACGGACGGATCGACCTTCACAAAGAGGCTCTCGTGGTAGTTTTCCACTGCTCAGTTCCAGCCCTATACTCAACTAAACATACTCTGGGCTCCTGCCACCTACTCACAAGCGCCGTGAAACATGTCATTTTGTACCCAACACTTACACACTTTCATTACGGGTTGCTTCGTCCAACTCCTGCTGGATGCGTTCATCGGGCCACCAGACACAAAAAGGGTCTAGACCTCGTCCGCGGACCACGGAGAAACTTTTCCGACCAACATACCGTACTGCTTCTCGCGGTGGTTTCTTGTGTTGAGACTTGTGTTGTCACTTGGAACCAGAGCGGAGCAGGTACTAAAAATGGTTTCTGCTTCGACATGACCCTGATATTGGAAACGCAATACAAACCGGGTAGAGTCGAATCCAGAAGAGTAGGGCTAAGACAAGCGAGTGGAAAAAAGGGTTATTACACATATCTCCCTAGATGACCGTGACAGACTCCCCAAATTTACTCGCCATTTTTGTTCTGACGCGCACGTCTATAAATATGTTCCTACCCTTGTATCCTCACGCCGTGACACAATGTGGTGTACCATAACCACACCCACTCTGCTGTGATTGGTCAAACATCAATGTTTGTTACCGCGTGTCATCAATCCTGGAAGTCCCCACCTTCAAGGGACTCGTTGTATAAACAAAGCGGGGCACGATTACAGCTGGCTGGAGTGAAGCCATTCATACGTCATAATGGACTCCTAGAATCATGGGTTTGCCCCGGGTTCACCTCTCAGCTCGACTGAAACCCTTCTCATTAAACACCTGAGCAACCCAGGCTAGTTTTAATTTCAATCACTTGACTTCGCATCTCAACCAATTCTTAGATTGTGCCATGAAAACAGCGACATTTCACCACCAACTTAATCCCTGCCCACTGTACTACTTTCCAACCTATTGGATTGACTAACTCACTCCATAAAGGTACATTAACATCAATGTTCAGTTGTTTTTTATAAGATCGTGAACTTCCAAACAAGTGTAAACCTGTCCGTCTTCACCGTATGCTAACGAGCTAAGTTGTTAGCTTCATTTATAAAGTGTTATGTGTGCGTGTACAAGGAGGTGGGTTTATTATTGATTAAGTGATATCGCGACATGCCGGCGGCTCCTCTCTGATGTCGCTCAGTTTGGCGTGAAACTCCGTGAAACTGAGCGTTTTAATGATATTTTTCTACGATCAGAAGCGCGAGAATAAATGAAAGGGAACTTTTTGTGCACTTGAAAATATTGAAAAGGTGCCAATTCCAGACATGTATCGTGACTCACCCGATTATCAGATATCTGAGCATACCAGCATACCTAAACAAAAAAATATTTTGCCGACTGGACATTCTTTCAAATGAATCTGTTTCTCTCCGGACACACCTTTGCACCTAATCCTGAAAAACATCTTTCGATTAATAGTTTATTTTTTTTATTTTTTTATTTATCACTAAATATATGTTTCAGTGTCGTCTTTAAAAAAGACTTTTGTTGTGTCTCAAATCGCATACTTGCGTACGCAAAGTTAGTATTTTTAGTGCGTAACTGCGTCTCAATTCTTAGTATGCGAAATTTAGTTCGCCATGCACACTAAATTGTCACTAAAACGCCCACAAAACTGAGTATGGTTCGATGGACACTATCTACCCTAAACGGCTCCATCTTAGCAGCAGTAGAAGGACGAGACGTCTTCGCTGCTGATACCAGCTTAAATATCTCGCAAATATTTCGATTCTCATATTTTTTCTTTATTTCTCCTTCCAAACTTGCAAAACGTGCTGCCAGCAGGTGGCGATAGTGTTCCTACAGCTGGTTGAAATCATCATTAAATAGTAGTAGAAGAAAAAGATGGTGCGTCATTTCCTGTTAGTACGTAGCAGCAGAGTTTGATTTGAGACATACTATCTGTGGAGAATTTGCGTACTAGTTAGTATGTACACTATCCTGATACATACTAGCTTCTAGTATACTAAGAGAAGTATGTGATTTGAGACACAGCAATAGTCTTGAAGACACCATAAAAAGAAACCCTCTGAGGTCCAGATAGTACCTCAGAGCTGAAAGTATATCTAAACTACGTCAGAAAATGTATTTGAAATCTTTCCTAACGGTGACGTATCCTACTATAGGAGGAACATCCACCAATACACAGTTTCTCTGCGTAGATCTGAAAGAACGATGGACGAGCTCCCCCGTGCGTGGCTGCTTGAAGTGGTCGATCAGACGGCGTTTCATTAGGCTTTCCAACGGTGCGTCTGTCATCGACCCACATGACTTGTGAAGCTTCACGAAACCTTCATGTTTCTGGCTCGGGATTCCAATAGTTCATCACTGTTGGAATGTACTGTAGGAAGATTCTAATCCTTACTGAGTAACATGCGTTCTTTAAATACAATCCTCAGTTTCAGATCAAAATCTGGGTCTCCCCCCCTCGTACCCCTTTAAAAAACCATAGCGTTCACAGCGGGGGTCAGTCTCCTGCTAACTGAGGATCCGTGTCCAGCTGCCGGTGCAACTCCAGCCGCCGGAAGCTCATTTTTTAGTCCGTCAGATTGTCCTTTGATAGCCGGAGCTGTTGACTTCTTCATGTCCTGAGGGCGGTCCGGGCTCAGATCACCCTCGGATGAACCGAGCGCTGAAGGGGAATATTCAGTTGGTTCCTGGTCTGCCGAGGCCCGGCTGCCGACACGGGTTCCCGGGCAGCTCGTACCTCTGAAGTGCCTTCACACAGACTGTTAGCATTTATTAAAAAAAAAGAAGAGGTGTTTTTATTTACTTGGACAGGAAAGAAAGATTCCCCCTGACGACGCTGAGCGGGAACATGGAAAGAGAAAGTGAGCTGGATGAGGATGAAAAGGTTTTTGCAAAGGTAGGAAATCATCTTACCGCGCCGGCTGCTGGGGAATATCGAAGATAACTCTTCAGCAAATCAAAGTCCTGTGAAGCCTCTGGTGGGCCCACTATCCACCAGTCAAACTAGACCGTCCCTGTAGGGTTCCATGAAGAAAAACTCTTGAAACAAATGTCATTTACGGTCCTTTGTTTCGCCCCATATGTCTCGCAGCCACCGTTCCCAATCGATTCCAACAGCCTCGGTTCTACTGTCTTTTTCACTTTAACAGTCGTGTTTGAAACTGTCGACTCGTTCCTTACTTTTGTCCCGATGTTGAGGCAGGTCTGTGTTTTCGCCACCGTCCTGGCAGAGGCGACGCTGAAGCCACGAACTGACGAGCACGTCATGAAAAGAGGCCATAGAAGGCGATTTGGCAGGAGTCGGCGGGAGGGGTTGACATATGCTGGCAACTTGGAAAGAGTCCGGAATCGTAACGTGAAAGTGTGGAAACCGCCTTTTTTCCCCGGGCCAATAATCTCCGCTCGTCATAATTTGTGAACGGTTGATGTTTTATTTGAAACCGCCAGCTGTTGACGCTAATATGTTTGTACGACGTGACCATGCCTGCAATTATCAGCCTTAATTCAGGAACGCGGTATCAACGTCTGCCAGACGGACCCCGGCGCGTGTTTGCTGAATATGGATTCAAAGATGCTCTCGCTTAACATTCTAATGCGTGTTTACTTATTCTGTCCTCGACCAAAGTACCTGGAAAATATTCTGTTAAAGTTAAGGCTTCCAATAAATCAGCCGACATAGTTAAAGTCAAAATATCTTTATAATGTTTTCAGATACACCTGATACATGAACTGATTTTCAAACATACAGTTACTGTTTTGATTGTTTAAAAAACAAACTGGACAGAAATGTCTCACATTTTTCTTTATGTAGCATAAAAATACATATAGTTTTAGCTAATCGAAAAATAACTTTATTCCCACCGACCTAAAAACAAACTAAAGCTCTAACATTTGTTTCAGACAAGATTTCGTTGGAACAAAATATCTAGGTTTTTTTGATTACTTACATTTTTAAGGAATGTTTTTTATTTAATTTTTGTTATATTTATATTAGATATTGATATTAGGAAGAAAAAAATAAATTATTGAAACTATCTTTATTTCCTCCATGATTTAATTTTTCTTCATCTTTTAGGAAATTTTTCCATATTTAAATTTTTTTTAAAAACAAGTATTTTAATTCAGCCATTAAGAAATTGTCACAGTATACTCGATGTCATGCTTTACATTTCTCTGCAGTAGTTTTAAATGATGTCTTTAGCTACGAAGGGATTGTACTGTTATCCTCACATTTGAACAGTAGTTTCAATATTATTAATACTTCATTGTACTTTTATAGTTTTATCTGCATAAATAAGGAAAAGTAACCAACAATATAGTCAATTTTCTTTGCTTACACAGAGTTAATAGATAAAAAATAAATGTTTGACATTATGTAGCGTTGGTTTGGAAGTAAAGTAAATACTAGAAGTACCTAAAGATAAATACAGACGACGTATAATTGTTAAGTTCAATAAAGTTTTAAAATAGTTTGTTGTTCATTCCAGATTTAGATCATCTTTACAATGTTGTAAACGTGTTTAAACTCGAGAGAAGCAAAGAATAACAAGTGAGAGAATCTGTTTCTTTCCGTGGCGCTCACCGGCCGCCGCCTTGTTTCCCTCATCCTGGACCCCTCCACTGCTCCGGCACCACCTTCTGTTCCTCCATATTTCCACCGCCGCTCTCCAACCGGGCCTCGCCTTGTGTGAGTCCTGGCATGTCGGCCTGGTTCCTCCGCGGCACGACTCGACTCCACTTCCTCCTCCCTCTGGCTCCGGGGCCCGACTGCCCGGCAGGACCCGCCTGCTCACCTCCGGGGCAGCTGGCCTGGTCCTGATGGCACCGGCGACACCACGCCGAGCCAAGAGTTCGGGTCCTCGCTGCGATGCAGGCCGGATTGTGTCGTGTTAGCGGGGAAGGTATTAGGAGGTCCCGGGAGACGGGAATTAGTTTTTCGAGTAATCAGTGGTTAGATCGAGATATTTTAGGGGTACACAAGGCTAGGGTAGAACTTTATTGATTTATAAATTGTTTTTTTCCAATAGCCACAGCAAATACAGCAATTTTTCACAAAAAATAAATCAAAAATAAGAACAAGAACAAAGAGACATAAAGAGAAAAAACAAGATGATACAATCTAAGTCTAAAGATAATGATAAAGAACATAGATCAAAGAAAAATAACAAAGACAAAGGACTAACATAGAACAAAACAACATGATACTTTCGCTTCACTTCTGCCCCCGAACTCAGAATTGTACAATTTAATAGCCCGATGAATGAATGAGTCCCTGAGTCTATTTGTTTTGCAACATCATCATCTTCTATCTTACAACATAACGTCACCCGATAAGTTTTACTGTTTGATGTGAGAACGAAGAAAGAAAAATGTCAACATCCCGTCCTTGCATCTTGTTGAGGGGCCAAAAATACTCACAAAAATGACAAAAAAATCCTAAAACAAAAACCCTACAGTCATACATAGAGACTAGAACTGAATAATAGAAATAAAAACATAATCAAATCGTTAGTTTCTATATGATCTTTGACCCCACGAGGGCCACATAAAAACAGTGACCAGGCTGCGTTTGGCCCCCAGGTCTGCCCCTAAATTAAGATTTTGTCGGTGCGGCTCCATTTCAAGACGTACAGTGGGAACTTATCTGGTAAAACCACGTGTACTTCGGAGCCACAGGCGTGAAGGTGAGGCGGCCAGCGAGGGCGGAAACAGCCGGGGAGCCACAATCAACCTGGTCTAACTCTGGGGAAATGAATTTTGAGTGGAAAAAAAAAACCATGCATGAGAAAAGTCCCCGAGAGTTGAAAGGTGCGGGGCGAGCGGGTTTGTTGTCTTTTTGAAGACAGATGTCTGGCCCCCGGGCGAGGAGCCGGGGCCGTTGTCGGGGCCGCCCGGTTGAAAGAGCGATGACTGAATGACGGAACCCCTCCTGAGTTTTGGCCATTAACACAAACGCTGGTACACACAACAATCGCACACTCACACAGAGACCATTGAGTGGCCCAGCAGGGTGGAAGACGCGGCCCTTTTTGGTCAAGGGCCAGGGGCCAGGGGAGGCATCCAGAGGCCACTAGAGGTCTTCTACCACAGTGTTCCAGAGCAGCCTGCAGTTAACAACCGGCCTGGGAAAGTGCGGCCCTTCGACACCACACCCTCCACGGCATTCAAGCCCAACAGTAGCACATCCTTGTGTGTGTGGGTGAGATTCCCTTGACCCTGACCCTGGAGCACAGCTGGTGTACGAGGCAGGAAGAAAGTGCCATAGAGGAGCACGGATGAATTCACGAGGCAAGAAGGGTGGTTTTGTAACTTCTCTCTAGACTCTCGGCCAAATATCTACGCTGTCATCGCTGCCAACACTTTCCAGTTGACATGTTTTCAGGACATTTGGGTCAAAACCACAACAGTCGCCGGAGACACACGTCCTGAAGATGAAAGTTTAAAGTTGCTGAGGTGGTAGTATGTTGAAAAAATACTTCCTTATTCATTTTGTGCAGGAGTGTGTGAGTTTAAATGTGAACAAACTGGTCAAAATAATATTTATTCAATGATTTTCCAGGATGGTTTAATGACTTATAAGTAGTAGGATTGTATTGTTGATATATATGTAGTATTGTCCAGTACTTGACTCTGGTGTTGTGATAGTGTAGAAACAAGTATATATGTGTAGTATTGTCCAGTACTTGACTCTGGTGTTGTGATACTGTAGTAACAAGTATATATGTGTAGTATTGTCCAGTACTTGACTCTGGTGTTGTGATAGTGTAGTAACAAGTATATATATGTGTAGTATTGTCCAGTACTTGACTCTGGTGTTGTGATAGTGTAGAAACAAGTATATATGTGTAGTATTGTCCAGTACTTGACTCTGGTGTTGTGATAGTGTAGTAACAAGTATATATATGTGTAGTATTGTCCAGTACTTGACTCTGGTGTTGTGATAGTGTAGAAACAAGTATATATGTGTAGTATTGTCCAGTACTGGACTCTGGTGTTGTGATAGTGTAGTAACAAGTATATATGTGTAGTATTGTCCAGTACTTGACTCTGGTGTTGTGATACTGTAGTAACAAGTATATATGTGTAGTATTGTCCAGTACTTGACTCTGGTGTTGTAGTATTTACAGACACACTTGACGAAGTCGTAACTGCTTTCATTTGTTTTCAAACCAAAATATGTCCAAACATCAGCTTTAAAAGCTGCTGGACTCACTGTATCCTCTCGTCCTCAGTCATATACTGCATACTGATTTTTGAATTTTATTGTTTCTTGACAATGAACTGCTGACTGCTGCCATCTGGCGGGTGCAAGTGTAATTGCAACACAAAAATGAACAAACGCTAAAAATATTTGTTTGCTAATTTTTATTTTAAAAAATCAATAGTGTTAAATATCGATACAGTATCTTGAAAAAAATCGCAATATCTGAGTTTTTATCGATATTTTCTCGTCCCTATGCTATTGACCAGCCTAAGAAACATTAACATTTATAAACAAATCCATCAACGGAGTGAAAAAACAAAACCACAACTAGAAACTGATTCAAGAGTGAACACCAACATTAAAATGAAGACATCATTAAAGAGTTCACGCACACTTGACCTCGATTCAAACCAAAACATGCAAATAAGCGATTAAAAAAACAATTTACTCGCGTGATTTCCGGCTCAAATTGAGGTAATTTTTACACCTTCATGGGCGATGAACACAAAAGGCTGATTCCGTCCGGTTCACCGCACGAGCGCGTCGACTCGTCACCGTCAGCGACTGGACTTGACCATCAACGTCACATGTCGTCTCTCGTGTACGTGAAACCAACATGCTTCAATCTTCTGAGAGAGAGGACGCTTTGGCGAGCGGACGACGTCCTCACTGGATCTGTTGAGAAGAGAAGCACCTTCTTGCATGTGCGATCGACCTGAAAACATTGCGAGTGCAACGTAGCGAGAAGTCACATTTAATGGCTTCGCTATGTTGCTTCATTTCTCTCTTGTTTTTCCAAGGAGCCTATTTTCAGCTTCAACGTCTCACATTTGTTTCATTATCCAGGAACTCAAAGGTCACGTCGTAAAACGAGCGCAATGACACCTTTATTTTTTATTAAAAAAGATGATTGTATTCTAAATATGTAAAGCATTTATTTATGAGGGGGAGGTTATGATTTTTTTTTTCTTGTTTGATTGTTTAAGCGCTTTGTGACCCTGGTCTCGAAAAGCGCTATATAAATAAATATTACTTACTTACTTACTTACTTAAAAGGTTTTTAATTCATCGTCATTGACTGGTATGACCTCGTTCCGCTACAGTTTGACTGTAGTTTTTATTTATTTATGTATTTTAATTTCGATTTATTTTAATTTCGATTTATTTTAATTTCGATTTATTTTAATTTCGATTTATTTTTTCCCGACATCTTGTGATATTTTCTCTCTATTTTGGTTGAAATAATACAGTAGAACTGGAAACAAAAATGTCTCCAAACATGTGCTTTAAAATCAGCTTCGGGTCGACTGTATCCTCTCGTCCTCAGTCATCGCCGGGATGTTGCAGGGTTTTATTGTTGCTTAAGTTGTTGTGTAATGACTGAGCTCACAGGTGACTCGGACAGAATCAGGGAAATGAAGCAAGTTCAAGGATGAGGTGAGAAGTATTAGAATCAATAAAACACTTTTGAGTAATATTCACCTCTGGATTAAGTATTGTTTTGATACTGAAGTGTTCAACTCTATATCGACGCCTAGGAAAATATTTGATACTCAATATAATGCGCGATACCACAAGAATTAAAAAAGAAAAAAGACCTCGGATTTTAAAATAAATATAAGTATTGATAAGAAAAAACTACGAAACTATGACTATGATAAATAGTTTCTGGTCCGAGGTAGTACAAAAAAAAAGAAACAAACAGAAAATAATAGAAAAACATTTTAGTATTGATGTTTTTTTAAGTTTCGATACTTTTGAATACCCTAATGCAGTATGTAATGTGTATTGTCAAGAATCTGTTAATACGTATCACGATACAGGTCAACGATACGATATTATGCCGTATATTAAGATACTGAGTAAAAACAATACATTAAATTTATTGTAAAGAATGTATCTGTAGGAAAACTGTTAAATCATAGTAACCAAAGAATACTGGTAAATACTTCTATTTGCATTATATTAGTATTTATAAGTGAAGAAATACAAGGGAAATCAGGTGAATATTTTAGATAAATGGTCAAGAAAAACATTAATACACGGCTGTTGAATATTGATATGGAAAAAATATGCTGATATTTAAGTGTAATTAAGAATAATGTGTTGAAGTCTCTGTGAATAAAGATCTTTTTCTTTTTAAATCGAAATCTTCATCCGCTCAAAACACTTTGCGTCTAATCTGTATTCCAGCACTTCACGAGTGAAGCAGCAACACTCTGGCCTGGTGACATAACAACTCTTGAAACTCACACTTCGCCAGAAACAAACGCCGTCGCCCGGATGTGTAAATTGAAGTTGTCGGGAAAGAAATGTCACGTCAACATTTCCTTTGTTCTCGGCGTGTGCGTCGGTTTCACGCCGTCGAGCGCCGTCGGTGTGTGTGTGTGTGTGTGTGTCAAGCGTGAGGAATGAAGAGTGTGTGTGTTGCCAGGTGGAGGAAACTGAAGGTGCATTAACACCTCAGTGTGTGTGTGTGTGTGTGTGTTGTGTAGCGACAGAATCTGTAAGAACTGTGCGCACGAATCCTGCTGCTCTTGCCACTCGAGCTCCTTCGTGAGCAAAAGTGTTTAATTTTTCAGTAGCTTGAACGCCTGTTAACTTAACCTCCGGGTGACCTCGCAGATGTCGGAACTCCTCAGGGCGCTCGACCCTGCCCTTTTCCACTCTCGGACGACCCACGAAATGTCTTCTGTGATCAGTGCGGTTATCACGAAGGTTGTCTTTATAGTCCACACAAATGTTATCTGTGGATTGTATTTTCAGGATCGTACCAAATGATGTTTTGTGATATAATGACTGGATATGATATTTTTTTAAACTTTACTATGTTATAAGTTGTTGCTTCATGAGCTTTATCATTCACTTTATCATTCATAGTACATCACAATCTGTTGCTCGTCGCTTTTTCTACACTTCCTCAAAGATCTATTGAAATACGTGGAATTATTTGAGTTATTTGCAAACACGGACAGACTTATAAACATGTAAATCACCTACTTGTGAAGTGGTAATTTGACTTTATAATTAATAGTAGTTATAACAGTAGCAGTGTTAGATATTATCATAATAATCCTTCTTTTTTTTTAAATACACAAACTAAACAAGGTTAATTATACTGGAATAAATGGAATGAAGAACTCATTTGCAAAAAATTAAAAATCAGAAAACTTTTATTTCCACTGGATACCTTTGTGGTGACAACATAAAATTACATATAAATAATAAATAATAAAAAAAAAAAAAAAAAAAAAATACATTAACAACAATTAAATTAAACAATATTCATGAATAAAACAGCAAATAATAGAACGTTTATTAAGTAGACGATTTGCAATTTGCTAATCGGTTCGGAATGAAGCTGGAGTCTGGTTCTCTCAAGGTTTCTGCCTCCTAGAGGCAGTTTTTTTCTCGCCACAGTTGCTTTATTGCGTTCTTCTCGTAGACATAGTACTAACTAGTAGAAAGTCTAAACTAACGATGTAAAGAATAAACCATGAATCCTCACGTTAAATTATTGCCAAACATGAATGCTGGCTGTGCAGCTCTGGTTCTATCAAGTTCATGTACTACAACAACAATCCCTGTCATTTAAGAAAAACGATAGATAAAAATAGACTTGTTTTCTCTCTGATGAAAGTACCTAAGTGAAGTTAATACAAATGTGTATTTTCAAAAAAAAAAACACGCACGTTCACTCGAAGAAAAGTTTCAGATAAAACGTTCCTGGATTCATAAATACACCATGAATGCGTCATTTGTTGCTGCAGCGTTGCAGGAGTCTGCGCCGCTGAAAAGCGCCGGCTGGCTTTTGTTACACACTTCCTAAAGCTCGGCTTTCTTTTTAATTCCAAAGATAGATGGAGAGTGACAGTGAACGATGGAAGGGGGGGAGGAACAGTAGTGAGGGCGCACATGAAAAGGATTGTGTTCGTCTCCAAACACAGAACACATGCTGCCACCGCGGCCTCTTGTACTCAGCGCCGATCCAGCTGGACGACTTGTCCTTTCCTATCGAAAAGAAGGAGGAAGAAGGAGTGGCAGGATTTGACATCTCTCCCCTTTTCTTTTTCCTCCCCCCGTCACTCCTGCACCCTCCAGTCGTCCATTTAACCCCGTCACTGTGGCCCGGTGCAATATTAATGCTCTTAAACGCAGATGAGGTGCAGGCGAGTCTGCAGGATCCCCCGTGGCGTGTTCGTGCGCCGGGTTACCAACGTCCACATACGTGTGGACATTTACATGCAGACCCTCTTCCCTCTGATGTCGTCGTTAGCATCGTGGCGGTCGGGCGGAGATTAAGGGATGGAGGTTGTGCTTGGGATGAAAGTGGCAGCAACACGAACGCTCGCCCCGGGGCGGGAAGGAATGTTGATCCGAGAAAAGGAAGGGAAAATGGGGGGAGGCAGGTGAGAGGTGAGGGGTGAGGGCAGGAAATCGATTGGAGCTCCGTGTTGCCCTGAATAATGAATGAGGATCTGTGTCCGGAGATTGGCGAGCCGTCGCTCGGAGGCGTGGAAGCGAGAGCGTCTCCACTTTGATTTCTGTCCCAGAAAAGTCCGTTTTATTTGACGCCGTCGCGCTTCCTGTGGAATCTTAAAACATGAGCCGACAAATTGACTTTTCGTCGCCTTTGGGTTTTTTATTGACTTTTTCGTGCCCAAGAAACCAGGTGCAAAATTGTTTACAGTTGTCAGTTGAACCTTCAACATTTTACTGTCTTGACGCCTCAAACTATTTGAATAGTTTTGACCGACGAACCCCATCAAATAGGACTTTTATTTTTATTCTCATCGATTGTAATATTTTTAACATAAACAGACCCTTGTGTCTGTTTTTCGTACCATGAGCTCTTAAAAAACCTACTTAAAAAATCTTAACTATAGTATAAAGTGTTTGAAATGACATGGTTAAGTCTTCTTGTACATATAAATCTACTTTTTAAATACATTTTTTAACAACGGCATGTTATCAAGAGAGACCTACGTAAATATTAGCTACTCAAAAATGGTTATTTTAACAAAAAGGTCATGAATAACGTCATTTAAACTTTTTAATTTAAATTTATTTTCCTGGCAAAAAGGGTCCCTTGAGCTTAACCAACCCTTATAACACAATTTGAACTCTGTAGCAAAATAGTTAGAGTTTGAAATTAATGGTATACTTGCTAGCGTAGCTTGTTGCTAACAATAGTAGCTTAAAATTATTCTGGTGAAATTTACCTAAAACATTTTCCATTATATCTTTTTATGTTTTGAAGACTTAAATCTCAACATATTTAAATTTCCCTTAAATAAAATATTTATAATTCTTCTTCCCAAATTGAGGAAAATATTTAAAAAAATGGAAAAGTTTAGGAAAAACTGTATCATGAATAGAGAGCATCTTTTCTACGTATAAAATACTTGACTTGCTCCATAAATAATCCATAATTTAAAGTACCGCCATTTAATATTACAAAATAAAGACCTCAGTAAAAATATACACATATTTAAAACAATAATAATACATCAACATAATCAAAATAATAATGATCATAATAAATAAAACAAAAATATATACAGAATACATGGATTAATATCAATTTGAAGGTTCCTGAAGTCGTTAATAAAGTGCAAATAATTTAGAAAAACATCGTGAAATGCAAGAGAAGTATGTTATTATTATTTTATTACTGTTATTTAAGCTTTAATCAATATATAGATAGTTACTTTAAATGCTGTGGTGTCTTGATTGAAGTTAAACCTGTGGTTTTAACAAAGATCATCAATGTATTTATTGTAAATAATTCATGAATTCCTCAGTGTTCACCACAGGTGGCAGCGACCACTTCCTCTCTGGCTTCGCAGCCAAACAGTCTGCTCAGGTATTTCAGCCACAAACCTTCACCTCCTGCCGCCCGGAGAGACTCCCGGATCGGCCGTGAAGACGGAGCAAGTGGCTGCAAAACTGCTCCGCCGGACGAGTTCTTCCTGTGTTCTCCGATCACAACTCACCAGCCCCCAGTAACAAGTCGCGCTCGCGCCACTTTTCTTTTCTCCTTCACTCCGTGGAAAAAAGCCCGTTGGAGGCGTCTCGAGGGTCCGAGGGTGGTTAAGACTCCGCTTTTTTTTCGCCTCGACTCTGGAACATTGACCGTGGCTTCGGAATAAAAGAAGGACTTTCTTTCTTTTTTTTTTAATGCTGTCACTTTGAACCCAGGGGGTCATTTTCGGTCCCCTTCACGTCCAAAATGGCTTTTAGTGGGCGTTCTGCTTGACTTTATTGACACGTGGAGAGAAGTGTTAAATGGAGCGAGTGACTGTGGCACGTCGGGGTGCGAAGGGAAAGTGTGGAAAGTCTTTTTAGCGAAGGCGTCAGCGCTGTTGTGTCGATGAGGTCATCGCAGAACCACATGCACTCGTTTCCAAAAAAAAAAAAAAAAGCTCTTAATGGCCAAATTTGGAACAAGGAGATCTTACGACCCGAGGTTGACCCTCCGAGCCGCCGCGGACCCCGGGGTCGTTATTAATTTAACCTCCAGTCACTCTCATGAATTAGACAGCGAACGCCGTCACGAGGGGCCACGAAAATTGTTGCAACCAGGACACGATTAATATTAACTGAACTGTGTAACTTTGATGTTCGCGGCGCGACATCTGTCGGAGGCGAGAGCTGGCAAAACATGTCGTGAAGAGGCTTCCATTAAAATACATTTCCTCGGAATCTACTCTTATCTGCAGCATCTCAGGAAACTTGTGAATATTTACTCAAGATCAAAAAACTTGTTGCGATAACTTTTTTTTTCGAGCGCCAGGTTCGTTCACCGTCAGGTAGTTTTTTTCACAGTTTTTGACGAAGAACTTCTTCAAGCATCTAGACTGTGTTCTTTTTGAAGATGCAGTCGACAAGAAAAAAGTTTGGCTCTTTGGACGGAACCGTAACGTAGCATTAGGTTAAAAACTGCAGTTTTTTTGGTCTTCATGTTCATTCAGAAAACGATGTTGTGAACCACATCTCTAATGTTACATTCATGGAGGTCATACAGCTTCTTAATTGATATAAAATTCGGTACATGGTACAGTGTTGGACAATTTTTTTTCCAAGGTTTATATTTCAATAAAGTGTTAAATTATTCAATTTTAAATTTACAATTAAAATGCAAATAGTTAAAGCGTATTTTTATTTTTGTGTTGTAATTAAACTTGAAGCTGCTAGATGGCAGCAGTCGTTACATCTTCCGCAGCTATAGGAAGAATCGAATGAGATCCTGGCGATGACTGAGGACGAGAGGATACAGTGAGTCCAGCAGCTTTTAGAGCTGATGTTTGGACATATTTTGGTTTGAAAACAAATGAAAGTAGTTACGACTTCATCAAGAGTCATGTGGTCTGTAAATACTACAACACCAGAGTCAAGTACTGGACAGTACTACACATATATACTTGTTACTACACTATCACAACACCAGAGTCAAGTACTGGACAATACTACACATATATACTTGTTACTACACTATCACAACACCAGAGTCAAGTACTAGACAATACTACACATATATACTGTACTTGTTACTACACTATCACAACACCAGAGACAAGTACTGGACAATACTACACATATATACTTGTTACTACACTATCACAACACCAGAGTCAAGTACTGGACAATACTACACATATATACTTGTTACTACACTATCACAACACCAGAGTCAAGTACTGGACAATACTACACATATATCATTTTTACTACACTATCACAACACCAGAGTCAAGTACTAGACAATACTACACATATATACTTGTTACTACACTATCACAACACCAGAGTCAAGTACTGGACAATACTACACATATATCCTTGTTACTACACTATCACAACACCAGAGTCAAGTACTGGACAATACTACACATATATATACTTGTTACTACACTATCACAAC
Organism: Callionymus lyra; assembly: GCF_982586985.1. NCBI lineage: Eukaryota > Metazoa > Chordata > Actinopteri > Syngnathiformes > Callionymidae > Callionymus > Callionymus lyra. The sequence continues at coordinate 4,352,215 of NC_141822.1, read as the reverse complement.
ACCAGAGTCAAGTACTGGACAATACCACACATATATACTTGTTACTACATTATCACAACACCAGAGTCAAGTACTGGACAATACTTCACATATATATACTTGTTACTACACTATCACAACACCAGAGTCAAGTACTGGACAATACTACACATATATACTTGTTACTACACTATCACAACACCAGAGTCAAGTACTGGACAATACTACACATATATCCTTTTTACTACACTATCACAACACCAAAGTCAAGTACTAGACAATACTACACATATATACTTGTTACTACACTATCACAACACCAGAGTCAAGTACTGGACAATACTACACATATATACTTGTTACTACACTATCACAACACCAGAGTCAAGTACTGGACAATACTACACATATATCCTTGTTACTACACTATCACAACACCAGAATCAAGTACTCGACAATATTACAAAATACTTTCTTGCAACGACAGTACAAGGCACCTTTGTTATCTCTTTTATTCTGTTATTCACTGTGGCTTTTTTGTTCATATTTATTCAGGTTAAACAGGGGATTCCTTTGAAACAGATGTTCAGTCAAAATCTTTGTCATTTATGAGAAACTCTCATTCAAACCTGAAGCGTGTCCTTCGTCGTTTTCCTTGAACGATATTCTTTCTAGTAACCTTTTTATTCAGTGGACGGGAAAACATCCATTAGAATAATATGCTTTTCAACTTCTACCTAAAGTAAATGCTACTGTAACTTCAAGTCTGGATCCAAAAGAGCACATTTAAAGATTGTAGATGATGGAGAACAATTATAGGAAATAGTTTTTACTCATTGAGTTTAAAGTTTTTATTTTAAAAACCATCAGGAGACGGTGACGCACCAACGCCGGTGGGCCTAAGCTTACGTGGAGATAAGAGACGACCTTCGTCATCGTCGTTCCACTCATGCCCTGTGGTTGACCTTGTGTCTGAGTATAACTGCTACACAGACGTCTATTAATATTTATTTTGCCTGAAAAATATAATAAAAGATGCAATGACACTTTCTCTCGGCGGTGACGCGGCGACAAAGAGGAAGGTTAAGTATATTTCTTTAATATTTAACGTGCTGAGAGCGGCTCCCGAGTTATCATCCGGCATCTCAGCGGGTCCAGAACACGCCGAGCCTGGCTTTAAGAAATAGTGGGAGCCGTGTAATCTACTTACCGCATTGATTTATCGCTTTATCCAATTTCCTGGTGTAACCTTACTTTACGTGCCGTATCTCTTCCCGAAGACGCTCCAGCCTTTCACATGTTTATCGACAACATCTCTCCATTCAATGATGGCAGTCAGCAGTATGTTCTGTAACGTATCCCTTTAATAATGCAAATACTGACAACGCTTTTCGTTCTTTCCCGGGGTGGCCCGGCCAGTCTGTAGGGTTGGAACTATGTGAAAAGATGTTCAAAAAATAAAAGATAAACATCCTTTGAAGTCGCTGCGGCAACAGAGGACGTCACTCCAGCGGTAACTAATATCCTTGTAGCAGTTAAATGTCGGACTTGGTTTGTGATGATTGGTCGACTGCAGGGGTCTCAAACTCAATGAAACGAGGGGCCCTAATATTTGAGCAGGTGAGGCTTTACCGCAAAATGGATGGATGGATGGATGGATGGATGGATGGATGGTTGGATGGATGGATGGATGGTTGGATGGATGGATGGATGGATGGATGGATGGATGGATGGATGGATGGATGGATGGATGGTTGGATGGATGGATGGATGGATGGATGGATGGAAGGATGGTTGGATGGATGGATGGATGGATGGATGGATGGATGGATGGATGGTTGGATGGATGGATGGATGGATGGATGGATGGATGGATGGATGGATGGATGGATGGATGGATGGTTGGATGGATGGATGGATGGATGGATGGATGGATGGATGGATGGATGGATGGATGGATGGATGGATGGATGGATGGATGGATGGATGGATGGATGGATGGATGGTTGGATGGATGGATGGATGGATGGATGGATGGATGGATGGATGGATGGATGGATGGATGGATGGATGGATGGTTGGATGGATGGATGGATGGTTGGATGGATGGATGGATGGATGGATGGATGGATGGATGGATGGATGGATGGATGGATGGATGGATGGATGGATGGATGGATGGATGGATGGATGATGGATGGATGGATGGATGGATGGATGGATGGATGGATGGATGGATGGATGGATGGATGGATGGATGGATGGATGGACTTTATTAATGTGTCTGAAAATCTCCTTTGGGAAATTTGTGATTCCAGTTCATAGTAGATGATAGTTTCATAAAACCAAGAACAAAGTGCAAATACAAAGTGCAAGGGATGGCAAAGTGCAAATATTAAGAACATGAATAACAGAAAATAATGCTAGGATACAAATATGAACATAGGTTATAGAATTAAACATTCTCTTGTACATGTACACGGGTCACGATATCAACATGAACATTAATCTACCTTCACTTAGTGGGTTTGATGGACATGAGATTGTTTCTCATAGATTTGGAGGCAGTTTGTATAATTTTCCATGATATGAATCTGCAAAAATGCTTTTTCCCTCGAGAACAAATCTATTTGTCATGAACAAATTAAGACTTTTTCGTTTCTAACAATCACAATAAAAACTCTCAATTGACAAAATTGAACCTGTTTTATTTGCCAGTGATGTTTGTTGTTCGTCAGACAAACCTAATTAAATCGAACAACAATTTCTCTTCTTTTAAATGTCAACTTGATAAGACCCTCATCATTTCTGCTTCATTCGCGAGTGAGTCCTGAGCCGCGTTGGTGTCGTTGTGCTCGTTAAACGTCTCTGGAGCTGATATTAAAGTATTTAGTAGATTTAATCAACGAACAAGAAGTCGGCGAGTTAGTGTCGAGTTAGTGTCGAGTTAGTGTCGAGTTAGTGTCGAGTTAGCGTCGAGTTAGCGTCGAGTTAGTGTCGAGTTAGTGTCGAGTTAGTGTCGAGTTAGTGTCGAGTTAGTGTCGAGTTAGTGTCGAGTTAGCGTCGAGTTAGCGTCGAGTTAGTGTCGAGTTAGTGTCGAATTAGTGTCGAGTTAGTGTCGAGTTAGTGTCGAGTTAGTGTCGAGTTAGTGACGAGTTAGCGTCGCAGCGATGGATGGATGGATGGATGGATGGATGGATGGATGGATGGATGGATGGATGGATGGATGGATGGATGGATGGATGGATGGATGGATGGATGGATGGATGGATGGATGGATGGATGGATGGATGGATGGTTGTTAGGTGGATGGATGGATGGATGGGTTGATGATGGACAGACGGAAGGACGAGGGGACGGATGGATGGATGGATGGATTGATGGATGGATGGATGGATGGATGGATGGATGGATGGATATATAGATGGATGGATGGATGGTTGTTAGGTGGATGGATGGATGGATGGATATATAGATGGATGGATGGATGGTTGTTAGGTGGATGGATGGATGGATGGATGGATGGATGGATGGATGGATGGATGGATGGATGGATGGATGGATGGATGGATGGATGGATGGATGGATGGATGGATGGATGGATGGATGGACGGATAGATGGATGGATGGACGGATGGATGAAAGATATTAAAGTATTTAGTAGATTTAATGAACAAACAAGAAGTCGGTGAGTTAGCGTCTCACCGCTGAGGCATCTGAGAATAAAGTTGAAATATAAACGCTCTTCAGTTTTCCTCGCTGAAGATCGTCAAGCATCCGTCGGGACGCATCTTTTCTCGCCGTCGCTTCTATGGTGGCGAGGAGGAGCTCAGGAGCCTTCGCAGCACAAATCGGCGGCGAAGGCTCTCAGCAGGGGAAGGTAAACTGAAAGGGACACCAGGGCGGAAGACTCGGCGTGAAGCCTTCTAGATTTCATCACTTCGGCGAACCCTCCGTGCACTTCCACGAGCATTGTGTCTACCAGAGAAAAGAGAACCCAAACGTAGACCCCACACCGACCCCCCGACCCCTCGCCATTAATCTTTTACACTCGGGGCTGATGTGCGTCTGCGAGGAACGAGGCCTGTTGAGGTTAAGTGCTCCGGTGTCTTCGACTCCAGGGACTCGGAGAGAGAGAGAGAGGGGGAAAGACAGAGGGATATTGTTGAGGGGTTGGAAGAGTCTGAGGACGAGCGAAAGAACATCCCACGAGGGGAGACCTTAATGTCGGGGTGAGGTTTATGACTTTGGCCCCAACACAACGAAACCTGCTCCGATCCCAGACGAGTCCCACGTTTCTTTTGAAGGAACGACTCGTAGTATTCTGGCGAGCGAGTCCGACTTTCATGATTCACACGAGCTTTGGTTTTGATTCCAGGGCAGATCCTGGCAGGGGTGCTGCTCCTTCTTCTTCTCCTCCTTCTCCCGAGTGTCGTTTGATTCTTCCGTGAAAGTAAAACGTGGGTTCAGTCGGACGATCACTGACTCATGCATCGTCCATGAGCTTCTGCTCGAGTGGATCTTTGTAAACATCAGTTGAAATCTTTAGAAAGTGGTGAGTCCACGAAAAAAACGTTAATATCCCATTGAGTTTCACGTCTTGATCTTTCAGGAATCTGGCTTTTTAAGAATGACTTTCAACCAAAATGAGAGTATTTTCTTTTGTGTGTGAGTGAGTTTTGATGATTTTTCATTTCTTTTTACGAAACTGTCAAACAAATGCTGTTGTTGGATCCAGTGATCTTTTGAGCGCTGAACCAGGACGAGGCTTCATGAAGCTTCATCAACATAATGTGTACTTCCTTGATTCCTCCTTTTTAGTTTCTGTATTTATTGATTCCTTCCACAATTTTCTCATGTACAGTCTTTCAGTTTGAGGTCAACACTTAACCTTCAAGCCACATGTAGAGACTCATTTCAATGAAAACACAATTGTAAGAATCTCGGCAAAAGACTTCTACAGCAGCTGAAAAGTTGAAAATATTCTAAATGTCTGAATTAAATGTTTGTCAACATTTGACACACTGTTAAATAAGTAATTAAAGCGATGAATGTTGTAATAAGGGTCTTTATTTTTGCTTATAATTATTTGCGTAACAAGAAAAATTGTATTAAAACTGCAAACTCAATATCGATACTCATTAAGAAAACGTAATTCTCTTAATACTTTTTTATTAATTGGGAAAGAAAACCTTAAATAAGGCATTTAAAATTTGAATGACTTTTTCGTCATTAACGAGAACTAAAGGATGACAAATAAACAATCAATAAAAAATGTCATAAAAGAAAAATGATGAAAAAAACATTTTTATCTTTCATTTTCTTGATTAACTTGCAAAAGATCTAAGAATCGTAATCTTTAATAGTAGAAAAGACGCTTGAGTCGTGTTAGCGTGCTAAAGGCTACTAGCTGCGGCTAATGGCTAATTGCACTCATAACATTTAGCAGCGAGCTAATCGAAGCTAACAAAATAAACAACATTATTGTTGGTAATCGAACAGAATAATATCATTAATCAGTTTAAAACAATAAGTTTAATGACAAATGAAAACACACACCAGACACTTTGTTCTCTTGTCCATTGTTCTGTTTTATTATCTTCTTTTCTTTAGACTTTAGACTTTCTTTTTATTCATTTTCCTTTCTTTCCTCATCGTTACTCTGTTCGTTTGTCACATGATCATAAGTGAATCTTGTATATTCAACACTAGACCTGATGTCAGTTTGAAATGGCGTCTCCGCGGGTGTTTATATAAGTAATAGCATCAAGTTATAATCCTCTCACAGTCTCCCGCCGCGACGTTAGCTCGTTCTAGACGCCGGAGTCGTGTAAACTGAAGCCGCTCGTATCATCGTATCGAAAACAGTAACACTCAGGGAAAGATCAACACTTGTTCTCCGTCACGCCTCATTTAACGCCGACGCTCATAATCGTGTTCATTTCCCGAGCAGGCGTTTGTTTAATACGGCGGCGTCTTCATGCTAGCGCCATTAGCATAATGCTTCTCAACATTAATCTCGGTCATTAAAAGAAGAGCGACGTCTCCATCCTTCCGGCGCAGGAATGGCTGATGAACCCGAAGACAGAGAGGAGTGAGTGAGATGATGCGATCTTCAGATGGAAGCAGCGAGACTGGAGGTGAGGGTTTGATGGCGCCCGTGGATGTAAACAACTCATTAAGGACGAGGCTGGCAGGGACAGCGGGGGTGCGCCGGAGAGCCCGGTTACCATCTTCGCCGGCTCGCTCCGCTTCTACTTTCATCCGCTCATCAGTCGCCGGAGACTCACTTTGAGGATGCTATAATTGTCTCCTCCTCCATCCCGTGGTTCTCCGTTGATTGACTCTGAACCGGCGTTCAACTCCCAGAGTTGATCCCGACCATCGGAGTCACTCCCTCCTTCTCACGCCGTCGCTCCGTCCTGATCAATAACTAGCTCCTCTCTCATAACTTCTCATCGTCATGGAGATACGACCTCTGAACATACGTTCCTTCATCTCCTCACTCGTGTTCCGATCAACCCTCGATGGGGTCGTGTCTCCTTCTCATCCACTCAATAAAAACAGGAAATCACATGATGGTCCTCGTCTCGCCTTCAGCCGGAGATCAGTAAACACAGATTTTATTGGACGACTGATGCGAAACCTGACAATCAAAAACTCGTCGGCGAAATGTGGAAAAATAACCTCCATCCCCCGTTCAATTGACCTTCGACCTTACATGAAATTAGATTGTAAAATCCTCAATCCTGGAAACTTTATTTAACTTTAAAAAACACTTTTGTCTATTTAGTACAACTAATACTACTGCTTCTACTAATTCTACTACCACTACTACTTCTACTACTAATTCTAGTACTACTTCTACGTCTACTTTTACTACTGATTCTACTACTTCTGCTACTACTAATTATACTAGTTCTACTTCTACTCCTACTACTACTTCTTATACTTATTTAATACTTGTACTTCTACTCCCACTACTACTTATTCTATTACTTATTCTACCTTAACTACTAATTCTACTACTACTTCTACTAATTCTTATACTACTTTAACTACTTTCACTACTTATTCTACTTCTACTACTACAACTTCTACTTCTACTTCTACTTCTAATTCTACTACTTCTACTTCTTCTACTACTTATTCTACCCCTAATTCTACAACTACTTATTTTAGTACCAATTCTACTACTTGTACTACTTAATCTACTCCCTCTACTACTACTTTATCCACTCCCACTACTACTACTTATTCTACTTCTACTACTTCTTCCAGAGAAAAGGACATTGAATCCCAAAAACAAGTAGTTAACCTGTAAATAAAATGTGTATTTTGTATGTTATTTTAAAAACACAACGATGTAGATTAGCAGTTTTAAAAGTTTAGCATCAACATTTATTTTTCACTTGTTTTATTAGTTTAAACTTGTTTCAACAGTTATTTAAACTTGCAAACTCAACATTGAATCACTCTCAGTGACGGTGACCTGAACTGCTCCATCAATGCTTTGCCGCCCAGCACACCCATCAATCGTCTTCGACAGCTTAAGCCCTGGCTACATAGATGTAGATTTTAAGTACAGTACTGTAGTCAACCGTCAATCAATGGAGCAAGTGGGAAGAACGGCATCGTGGGAGTTGACTGTTTTGTTGGCACCATAAGTAGGGCGGTCGTGGCGATAACTGCCTCCCACTGCCTTTAAAAATCATCCGTTGAAAAACTGTTTCCTTTAAGACAGAATTAAATTGGGAAGAAACTGATGCTGTTTAAAATATGTTACAGTGGAATCTATGAACCCATGGTAATTTAATCGCTAGTGAAGCGAAAAACTAATGATTTCTATGGATAAGATTTAGGCAGTAATAATTTAGTTATTTAACTCAATGTATAAAATATTGTTTTTTTAAGTAACTCAAATATTACTATTGTATACATATAAAGTTAAGATAAAAAAACTGGTTTTAGTTAAAGTCAATGTGAAGCTAGCCTCGATTAAAATACTTTTTTTTTTACCAAAACAGAGCAAAAGAAAATTTTAAATAAGTGAATTTAAATGAACTAACGTAAAATATTGATTGACAATATTTAACAATTAATATATAATGTTGATAAAGCGTTGAAAACAGCGGCGTTATCTTCAACCGTTGTAGTGGATTAGTTATAGTAGCTGTTATATGAATAATTTAAACATCGGAAAAAAACTAATAAATACTCTTCTTATACGGGTTTAGTGTTTTTCAGTAACTATTTCGATATCGATATATGGACACGTGCGATATGCATATCGAAAACATGTGCGATAATTTATAATTTTTCATTGATCAATCAGTCAAATCAACCTTTTTATTAAATCCGACCAAGTAGAAGAATTGTACTTCTATGTCTCGTTGTCGTTTACGTCTTCTTCCAGCTGTGTGCAAAAGGCTACATTTTTAGCTGAGGGAATAGAAATATCGCATCAATATCGATATCGCGATTCAAGACACCGATATCGGAATATCGCACTTATTTCCAATATTGTGCAGCACTAATCGATAACTAACCTTTGCACTGTCAAGTAACCAGAAGACTCCTACAAACGACATAAACCCTAGACTTCTTCCGCCCTCACCCCTGGCTGGACTCGACCCGGTAACCTCTCGCCGAAGAAGCCGCCGCACGTACCCGTTACACCTCCTCGCCGCCCGACGTCCAAATCAATCATTTTTATTCTCCTCTGATCAATAATTGGTGCTTTCAACAAGCACAAAGTGTGGCCTCGGGGGGGGAAGGTTATCGATCGGCACCGGCGGCTCCTCGCATGCTAATGGCCGATGTCCGCCATGAAAATTTTAAGAGATTCGAAACGACAACGTCAATACCGATAATAAATCATATCTCAACAACCTTGAAAAAGTTTCTCGTGAGGAGTCGTCGTCGTCGTTATCTCGCCGTTTAATCTGCGTTATTCACATTTTTTCCCCCGCTGTCGTCCCGCCGAGGTCCGGATTAGTGTCTTTTCTTTGTCCCCCATAAGTGGCAGGAATGAGGCTCTGAAGACCTTCGTGGCACCAGATCCTTTCAGATCAGCCTCACTAATTAACTTGTTTAAACAAACCGCGGGTGAGTTTGGAGAGAAAAGCTTTCAGTCTCCTTCAGACCGGCCGCTAAAAGGCAGAGGCGGCGAGCGGCGTGCTGACACGGGATGGGCGGCGAAGGGTTTTATCGGTGGCCTGGAACTGAAGTCTTTTGTCTCACCCTTGTGTGTTTATGTGGGGGGGGGGAGAAGATTAGGGGGGTCTGGTCGTGGGGGGGGGGGGTGTTTACAGTCCGGGTCAGCCAGGAATGAGGAGACCTCTGAAGAATCCCAGACTCCGGCGACGTTAACCTTTGACCTCCACGCAGCGAGCCCAATCAGATGGCAAACATTGAGTCGTGACGGACAGAAAGCAGCGACGGCTCCCGACTCGCCGAAGGAAACTGGATCCGGCGCCGAACGATTCAGGATTCATTAAGTTTATAAAAAAGCTTTGATGTGTTTTTAGTTTCAGGAAATTAAACGTTATTTTGAAAGGTGATGTCATTGTTACCGATGAGCTCATGTTTACCTTCGACCCCGCCTCCTCCTGGTGGATTAAGATTAGGATTGAGAGTCGAGTTTAGAATCTGTGACAACAAACATGTGGTTATTGAACAGAGATGCAAAAACAAGCCACGTCTCTACTTCGACAAACGACATAAAGTTCATTTTGTAGCTTTTGTTGCTGATTATATGAGAAGATTCAGAGGAAGTTAAATAATCGTGTGAATGCTGAAGGTACCATTGAGATACTTCTCTTCTCCTACAAATTTAATCGGATTTGAACCATTCAAACTTTTATCAATTTGCATTCCCGAGATCTGAGCTACGTTCTATCTTTCTTTTATCTCTTCAACTCTTTCTTCTTTGTCTGCCCTTTTTTCCCCGTTCACTTGACTCCCACGGCTACTCCTTATCTTATTCTACGTCTACTACTAACTCTATTCATTTTTGTACTACTTTTACCACTCATTCTACTTCTACTTCTAAATCTACTTCTTCTACTTCTACTTTTACTTCTACTTCTACTTCTACTTCTACTTCTACTTTTACTACTATTACTTATACTTATACTTATACTACTTTATTGTCTTCTATTTCTACTACTACTTATTCTACTTCTTCTACTCCCAATACTGCTACTTCTTCTACTTCTACTACTAAGTATACTAATTCTTATAATACTTTTACTACTTATTCTACTTCTACTTCGACAATTTCTACTTCTACTTCTACTACTTCATCTGCTTCTAATTATACTACTACTTCTTCTACTTCTACTAGTAAATAAGTAATCACTAATTCTAATACTTGTACTACTATTTCTACTACTACTTCTTATACTCCCACTAATACTACTTCTTCTACTTCTACTACTTCTACTACATCTTCTACTACATCTTCTACTTCCTCTACTCCCACTACTACTACTTCTTCTACTTCCTCTACTCCCTGTAATACTACTTATTCTACTTCTACTACTAATTCTACTTCTTATACTCCCACTACTATTCCTACTAATACTTCTTCTTAGAGTTTTCTTTTCTGAAGACAGGAACAGACGAGCAGATTGTCGTCTTCCATAGAAATCTCTCCATCCACAGATGAAGATACTGTTGATCAGGTTACGAGAAACTCTTCATTTGGAATGTCGTGGATCCTTCGCCTCCAGGCTGTGTTTGTGATTTTAATTAGAATAAAAAGGCTATTATGGCGCGCGGATGTTTCTGGCTCGTAGACCAGCGCCAACGCTCGCCTCCAGGATTACGTGGAGACTTTGTAATTATAGAAACATTCAGGTTGAGTCGAAGCTTCATCTTCCGACGCATTCGTTTAGTAATAAAAAGCCGTTTATTGTGAAGAAGTGGACGAACGGAGTCTTAGCGACGAGTTAGATCAGTGGAAATATTGCTCATCTGGAAACACGTTTGATTTATCCTGCGACATTTAAAGGACTATGTGTAGCTTAGGATTTGTATACGTAAATGAGGATTCTGTTGGTTTTTTAATGTAAATAGTTTATTATTTAAAAGAGTACATTTATTTAACCTTTTTATTTCAATGAAAAATAATCCTTTGGGTTCCTCTGTCTTCGGCTCATAATAGTTTTCCAGGATACTGGAACAAACTGTGTTTGTTCATTTTTTGTTGCAATTAAACTTAATGGCCACTAGATGGCAGCAGTCATAACATTCTTCGTAGCTAAAGAAACAATGAAATCCCACGAAATCACAGCTATGACTGAGGACGAGAGGATACAGTGAGTCCAGCAGCTTTTAAAGCTGATGTTTGGACACATTTTGGTTTGAAAACAAATAAAAGCAGTTACGACTTCGTCAGTCATGTGGTCTGTAAATACTACAACACCAGAGTCAAGTACTGGACAATACTTCACATATATACTTGTTACTACACTATCACAACACCAGAGTCAAGTACTGGACAATACTACACATATATACTTGTTACTACACTATCACAACACCAGAGTCAAGTACTGGACAATACTACACATATATACTTGTTACTACACTATCACAACACCAGAGTCAAGTACTGGACAATACTACACATATATACTTGTTACTACACTATCACAACACCAGAGTCAAGTACTGGACAATACTACACATATATACTTGTTACTACACTATCACAACACCAGAGTCAAGTACTGGACAATACTTCACATATATACTTGTTACTACACTATCACAACACCAGAGTCAAGTACTGGACAATACTTCACATATATACTTGTTACTACACTATCACAACACCAGAGTCAAGTACTGGACAATACTACACATGTATACTTGTTACTACACTATCACAACACCAGAGTCAAGTACTGGACAATACTACACATATATACTTGTTACTACACTATCACAACAGCAGAGTCAAGTACTGGACAATACTACACAAATATACTTGTTACTACACTATCACAACACCAGAGTCAAGTACTGGACAATACTACACATATATACTTGTTACTACACTATCACAACACCAGAGTCAAGTACTGGACAATACTACACACATATACTTGTTACTACATTATCACAACACCAGAGTCAACTACTGGACAATACTACAGATATACACTTGTTATTACACTATCACAACACCAGAGTCAAGTACTGGACAATACTACACATATACTTGTTACTACACTATCACAACACCAGAGTCAAGTACTGGACAATACTACACAAATATACTTGTTACTACATTATCACAACACCAGAGTCAAGTACTGGACAATACTACAGATATACACTTGTTATTACACTATCACAACACCAGAGTCAAGTACTGGACAATACTACACATATACTTGTTACTACACTATCACTATATATGACTATATATTATATTGTTCCCCTGTATCGTGATACTTATCGTTTCGACTAAGAATAATTGAAATGTTTGGCTCTGATTAGACGGTCCAACTGTTGCAGTGCATTATTGCAAATTTAACATTTTAAATTTAGACTTTTTGAATCATATTTTTGGCAATACAAAACAACAAAAACATTAATTTTTTAATACTTTCAGTCTTTGGGTCCCAAATCCTGTCACATTACAGGCACACATTGTTTTAAAGAAGAAAGAAAAGGACAATAGTCGAAGGAAAATGTCTCTAAAAATGGAATAACCTTTTGCTAAAAAGCTCTTTATATCTACCCGAGATTAAAATTCCATTTGGCGAAGTGCACACGAGCCCTCCAGGCAATATTCTTGATTTTAAGAGTAATTATTTGTGTGTGTCATGAAGGTCTGTGTGTTATTACGACTCCACACATGCTTGAACAGATGCACAGACGCACAGCGACGACAAAAGCTTCGCTGGAATCTGCGACTTGTCTCGGTGACGTACGATCTTCATTCACACGCCAGGGTCCAGATCCTGCTCCGGTCACATGACGGAGGAGACGAGCTCTGGGAGTCCATCTCATTACCTGGAGCTGTGGATTAACACGTTCATTGAAGTGACGGGTTGAGACGTCAAACTATTACTGGGTGAATCCGCCTCATGGGTTTTCTTTTTACTGTACAACACAGTTTTTTTAAGCCTTGATGATGCATTTAAATTGTAGTTTAATGAACTCTCTGGATTTATTTCACAGTAATTTATTCAGTATTTCATACAAAACTTGCTAAAACAGCTGGTATTACTGCATCTTTTTAGGTTTTCAGGGGCCAAAATAATACAATACAAGAGAATATTCTGGAGTTCTGTGTGTTATGTTTAACATGTGGTTTTAATTGCATCTATTTGAACTAATTGAATTTGAATCATGGGGGTCTTTTATCCCCCATAGCCCCCCCATCCTTTCCCTTGACCTGATAATTAGATTTCCTTGTATTAAAACTAGAAAAGAATACTTTGATTCTAATTTTTATGTTGCACAGCTGTGTTTTAACCACACTGACTTATTTAAAACCATAATGTTGTGAACTAAGATGAAGGTATTTATTTCCTAAGATGATATATTTTCCGAACTTCAGTAAATAATTGAAAAAAAATGCTCATTTAACCATCATGTCCGTTGTGTAGTTAAACTTTCACATTTCAAACTCGACAACTGGAGGACAGCTGTCCAAGTGTGTGATTTACTTTGATCATTCATACTTCAAAACCCATAATGCACTGCAACACTCATTAAAATGACAGTTTTAAGAAAACATCCTCAAAATACTCTGTGTGCGTATTTGCAAGAATCTAAAAGTAACGATATGTATCACGATACATACTGTATATACGATACAATCTATACTGATATATACTGATAGTGTAGTAACAAGTATATATGTGTAGTATTGTCCAGTACTTGACTCTGGTGTTGTGATAGTGTAGTAACAAGTATATATGTGTAGTATTGTTGAGTACTTGACTCTGGTGTTGTGATAGTGTAGTAACAAGTATATATGTGTAGTATTGTCCAGTACTTGACTCTGGTGTTGTGATAGTGTAGTAACAAGTATATATGTGTAGTATTGTCCAGTACTTGACTCTGGTGTTGTGATAGTGTAGTAACAAGTATATATGTGTAGTATTGTCCAGTACTTGACTCTGGTGCTGTGATGGTGTAGTAACAAGTATATATGTGTAGTATTGTCAAGTACTTGACTCTGGTGCTGTGATGGTGTAGTAACAAGTATATATGTGTAGTATTGTCCAGTACTTGACTCTGGTGTTGTGATAGTGTAGTAACAAGCATATATGTGTAGTATTGTCCAGTACTTGACTCTGGTGTTGTAGTATTTACAGCATTTGTTTTCAAACCAAAATATGTCCAAACGTCAGCTTCAAAAACTGCTGGACTCACTGTATCCTCTCGTCCTCAGTCATCGCCAGGATCTCACGCGATTTCATCGTTTCCTAAGCTGCGTAGTGACTGCTGCCATCTAGTGGCTATAAGTATAACTGTAACACAAAAATTAATAAAAGCCGTGATTATTTGCATTTTAATTGTAAACATTATTAATTATTTTATTGATTCATTTTATTAAAATATAAACTACAGAACATCTACGATCAGATAAATGTAATAAGATTTGAAAACCAAAAAAATTGAATTATTTTACAATTTTAAATGTCGAAGCGGTTGATGGTAAAAAGTTGGATAATAAGATCAATATTTATCTCAACACAGTACATGATCACGTTAATTAAATAAGTAGTATAACATATGAAGTACTTCTGTGTACTGCTGGACTGCACCTGAAGTAACGTTAATCTCAACATGAAGAACTGGTCGCGCTCTTGATTAACGACCAGATGGAGGTGAAAGGTCACTCGCCAGCCTTTGAATCCAGCCATTTCTTGATCAGCCTCAGATGTTGAGACAGCGACGTCTGCTCCTCCGTCTTTCTTTTCTGCTCATTTCCTGTTGTGTTTCCTGCCTCGGTCTCCGGGAGTGGCTTTGATTCGCTGCCTGAGCAACAGTCTTTAACGTGGCCCTGCAGCTCCCTCGCTCCTGCACCCCTGA
The DNA here is from genome assembly GCF_982586985.1 of Callionymus lyra. Classification (NCBI taxonomy): domain Eukaryota; kingdom Metazoa; phylum Chordata; class Actinopteri; order Syngnathiformes; family Callionymidae; genus Callionymus; species Callionymus lyra. The sequence continues at coordinate 4,337,170 of NC_141822.1, read as the reverse complement.
CTGATGTCTCAGGGGCTCCTCATCCGCCGTCTCTCATTCCTCCGTCCACCCTTCCTCCTCCTCCTCCTGCCGGGCCCCCGGGCTGTCGAGTCAGCTAGGCTAATGGAGCCACTTACTGGCCCTTTAAATCTTAACGGTGCTGGTTAACCCTGTATTGATGTTTCCGAGACCCCCGCGCCGCCCGAGGGCCGCTCGGACTGTAAATCTACTACCTGAGTCTGATCAGCTGCTCGCCGAGGCTTGAGCGAAGACAGACGCCGTCATTAGGACGAGAGGAACGACCACCATTTGTCAAGCATTAGCCCTTTTTTTTCTGGAGGCGCACTTACGACCTCCTGCCGCCGCTAATGGTTTGCTACGTTTTTTTTTTTTTTACCTGTAGTTTGTTCCTGAGCTGTTTGGATCGAGTCCTTCTCTCTGTCGATTAGTTTATAACAGACTCCGTCTTTGCTGCATGAAGGTAAAATAATACTATAACACTGACCATTTAGAAAGGTTTCAAATCACTATTAACACGAGAAAATGTGCATTTCCGGATAGAAAACAGTTTGACTGCAGACTCTGTAAACATCCCATAATAGAATTGAATCTAGTAAGTGTGGAAGAAGTAGTGGAATTAGTAGTAAAAGTAGAAAAAGTAGAATAGTAAAATTAGTAGTGGAATAAGTAGTAAAGGTAGTAGTAGTAGTGGAATTAGTAGTAAAAGTAGAAGAAGTGGAATTAGTAGTGAAAGTAGAAAAAGTAGAAAAGTAAAATTAGTAGTGGAATAAGTAGTAAAGGTAGTAGTAGTAGTGGAATTAGTAGTAAAAGTAGAAGAAGTGGAATTAGTAGTGAAAGTAGAAAAAGTAGAAAAGTAAAATTAGTAGTGGAATAAGTAGTAAAGGTAGTAGTAGTAGTGGAATTAGTAGTAAAAGTAGAAGAAGTAGAATTAGTAGTGAAAGTAGAAAAAGTAGAAAAGTAACATTAGTAGTGGAATAAGTAGTAAAGGTAGTAGTAGTAGTGGAATTAGTAGTACAAATAGAAGAAGTGGAATTGGTAGTGAAAGTAGAAAAAGTAGAAAAGTAAAATTAGTAGTGGAATAAGTAGTAAAGGTAGTAGTAGTAGTGGAATTAGTAGTAAAAGTAGAAGAAGTGGAATTAGTAGTGAAAGTAGAAAAAGTAGAAAAGTAAAATTTGTAGTGGAATAAGTAGTAAAGGTAGTAGTAGTAGTGGAATTAGTAGTACAAATAGAAGAAGTGGAATTAGTAGTGAAAGTAGAAAAAGTAGAAAAGTAAAATTAGTAGTGGAATAAGTAGTAAAGGTAGTAGTAGTAGTGGAATTAGTAGTAAAAGTAGAAGAAGTGGAATTAGTAGTGAAAGTAGAAGAAGTTGAATAAGTAGTAAAAGTAGAAAAAGTAGAAAAGTAAAATTAGTAGTGGAATAAGTAGTAAAGGTAGTAGTAGTAGTGGAATTAGTAGTAAAAGTAGAAGAAGTGGAATTAGTAGTGAAAGTAGAAGAAGTTGAATAAGTAGTAAAAGTAGAAAAAGTAGAAAAGTAAAATTAGTAGTGGAATAAGTAGTAAAGGTAGTAGTAGTAGTGGAATAAGTATTAAAGGTAGAAATAGTAGAAAAGTAAAATTAGTAGTGGGATACGTAGTAAAGGTTGTAGTAGTAGTAGTGGAATAAGTAGTGAATGTAGAAGTACTAGTTGAATTAGTATTAAAGGTAGAAATAGTAGAAAAGTAAAATTTGTATTGGAATAAGTAGTAAAAGTAGAAGATGTGGAATTAGTAGCAAAAAAATAATTAGTACTGGAATTAGGAGTAAAAGTAGAACTAGTAGTAGTAGTAGAAAATAATAACAATTAATACTGGAAAACACTAGGATAACACATTTGAAATAGATACAAAAACGTATTAATTATTAACCACTTTTAAAAAAAACTCTTTGTTGACGACACATAAATCGTGACACAAAAAGTCACATTGGAAGATTTTGAGCATTTTATTTTCGTGGATGTCTTTCTGTCCATTTGTTGTTCGATCTTTAGTTTCTGTGTCAACTTTATGTCGCTCTGAGATCCATATGTCGTCATATAAACCTTTGAAGAAGCAGATTTTGTCGGAGAAAACACACAAAGTAACCAAGAATGAACGAAAACTACCTTTTTTTAATGGGGTCAATGGTCCAGGAATAGCTTGAAGGGTCAGATCTGGCCCGAGGGAACTTTAAGTTGAAGAACATTGATGTGTTGCCTGTGACTGTTAATAAAACACATTTGATTGTAATCACTGCCGTGTAAGAAAATATCGATAATAACAATATTGTGACATTTTATCTTACCAACACTGTAGCTATATTAAAAAGAAAAGTTATTTTATAATTAATATTTCAATAGTGTGTATAAAAGACAATCATTTAATGTTTTATTTTACAATCATTGCTCAAATATTCACAGTGTTTATTCATTTGTGTGCTGCAATTAAACCTCCGGCCACTAGTTGGCAACGTTTGTCATTTCCTCCGTGACAAAGTAACAACAAAACCGCTGAAACGGCAGCAGTGACTGAAAAAAAAAGGAAACACCAGCAGCTTTTAAATGATGTTTGGACTCATTTTAAAACAAAGTTTAAAGTTAAAAAACACTGACAGATACTGGATATTGATACTGTTAATGTACTTTATTGTTGATATAAGTTTACATTTCTGGTTCATATTTTAAGAAGCACTTTCTTACAAGTACTTTCACATTTGATTAGAGAAAGTATTTGTTCATTTCTTTGTTATAAAAGCCAGAAGAAGTGTTCAAATATATCGTCGTTACTACAGTATCTCAATATATCGTCAAACACGTATCGTATCGACAGATTCTTGACAACACACCAAGTAAACACAATATACTTTAGTAATGACAAAATGTGTTGTTATTGTTCGTCGGAAATGGTTTGCAAGTTCAATTCTTGTATTAAGGAATTTTCTTTTATTGATTTTAAGGAGGTTTGTATTACGTCAAGTGATATGAGCTCCTTGGCAGAGGTATTCTTTGTTAAACATACTCGTTTAAACAGCTGTTAAATATGAATATTCACATTTTTGGAGTAAATAATCGACAGATATATGATGAATGATATACGATATATCAACTCAACTACTGGTAGATGTAGGTGAAGCCGAGAGAACAGATGGTAAACGGGTGTGTGGATGAACTTTGACCTTTGTAATGGATCAACTCTAGACTCGGCGGACGCTTCGGGTCGACAGCAGTGTTTTAATCATCCATTCATCACCGGAGGAGATGAAAGTTTTCCTGCCGAACTATCGCGACCATCTCGCACATGTTTGCTCCTCCACGCTTTCTAATATGGAGGCAGAACCTGAGCCTTAAAGACCTCCAGCAGATCCTCCCGGGAGTCCCTTGGGAGCCTTCTCTGCTTGTCCAAATATCTAATAACCCATCTATGGTCTTAAGGCTTCATCCCTCCATCATCCCGCCTCCTCCTCGGAGGCCTCGTATGAAAGGAAAGCGTGTTTACCTAACGGATGATACGCCGGGTCACGAGCAATATCACAGCCCAGCCACTTCCTCCGCGAGTCCTCGCTATCCCGCGAGTAGATCTACACGACAGGTGGCCTCAACTGTGCCCCAATAAATTCCAGGACCGTTTTCAAAGGCCCGGGACTCGTATCCGTTTACCTCGGAGCGGGACCGGGCCGCGGGTCTGGGGCGCGTTAGCGAGGCCGGCGAACGAAAAGGGGATAAATCACGCAAATGAAAACAAACAGGTCCGGGTTCTGTTGAACTCTTAATTAAAACCGGTCGCCGGGTTCTGTAAACGCCTCCATGTTCTCCACGCTGCTCCCGGAAACATGTGTTCCTGCTCGAGTCCTGCAAACGAATCCATGTGTTGACGGCCAAGTGGACCAGAACGGACGACTCTTTATCTTCCTGTCCGGTTACTTGTTGGTATCTCTGTCCGGTTACAAGTGGAACGCTGCTCGTTTCTCTGTCCAGTTACAAGTGGAACGTTGTATCTTTACCTTCGAAACGACCAATCGATTCGTTAACGAAATGAAAGAAAAATCATTTTCACGGCCAGTACGATTGTTTGTGGTTCACATTAGCATTTGTGGGTCACGTTTGTGTTTTGTTGTTTTTCTTCTTTGCATTTTCTCAGTTCATTAAAAAAAAAACTAATGTTTTTTCTCTTTTTCCTTCTTTTTCATGTGGTTCCGTCGACTGCGATCAAATTAAGGTAAGATGAACAAATGAAAGAATTTACGACTTCATCAAGAGTCATGTGGTCTGTAAATACTACAACACCAGAGTCAAGTACTGGACAATACTACACATATAACTTGTTACTACACTATCACAACACCAGAGTCAAGTACTGGACAATACTACACATATATACTTGTTACTACACTATCACAACACCAGAGTCAAGTACTGGACAATAATACACATATTATTTAACTGCAGCACAGAGCATTACATGTCATTTTCACAGAATAACTGTTGTTAAGCGTTGTTGTTATCAAATTGATAAACTAGCACGTTTACCTTTCAGTCTATTATTGATTTATTTTTTAATACAGATAACAAAAAAAAGATCCTATCTTTCTAAGGCTACACCACACCTACAGATCAAAATATCTAATTAATAATGTCTGCTTGAGGCCTTGGCTCCTGTAATGTTTTGTGTGGCATGTAAATGTTGACATTAATTGCTGTTTTTCAATGATATGATTGATGATTATGATTAGATTCATTGACCAAACTTCATAGGTTAGCTTCTATCATCGAGAACATAATCTGGGCTACAGTGGCAAACTTTTCGAACCACATAAATAATTACTACGACGTCACAAACCAAGCGATAAAACAAAAGTTTCGGCGTCATGAGTCAGCGTGTGACGACGAGAGCTCGACAATCTCTCAGCCAGACTCTCTCCATTAGAGTAAAATACATTTTCACGTAGCGGTGACTTTTACGTGGGCGCTCTGAACCCCCGATGCGATCGGCACCTATACACGCCGCCCACCGCTCGTTCGGCGTCAGGTCTGCGAGCAGAGGTTCCAACAGAATCCCCCTCCGGCGATGACGACTCCTGCATGAATATTTCCCCAGGATGCCTTCGGAGAGGAGGAAAAAAACAGGAAAACTCACTGACCCGTGGACGAGTTCAATTAGCATTTGCCAGTGACACCTGCTCTCGCCGGCGACGTAGTATAGTGTGCGGGCGAGCACGGGCCGTATTGCTGCACATCGTCATTAAATATTGAAACATCGGGCTCGGGGAGTGCACTGCAGTAGACCTCCTGTTCCCCCTTCTCATCAAAAATAAAAGGACAGGAAGTGTAGAGTCAAGAAGGAAGAGACAGTTGTTGGGGTTTTTTTCAACGATATGTGAAGGAAAATGAATCGATGACGACACCGACAACCAGACGGGAAACGAGTCCGGCGATGACTACACGAGTGTGTTCGGATCACACGGATCACCGGTTGAAAGTTTTGCTTTTACTAAGCATTAGCGTTAGCGTAGATTGCTAAGAATGTTTATCTGGGTCACATCTATGTTGACCTTGGTTTAGCACTAGCGTTAGCCATATGTTGACCAAACTCTTTTTCTTTGTATTTTTTCAAAGTGTTTTCTTTTATATTCTATTATATTTCTCTTCTTTTACGTTTATACTTTGCAGCTGTACACCTGGAGTTTACCCTATAAGGGAATAGCGAAGGAATCTTATCTTATCTTATCTTTAGCTCACATTTCAAACACTCATGAAGTCATAAAACAATCTTTTTTCTTTACTACACGAGTGTATTCAGATCACACGGATGACTGGCTAGAACTTTTGCTTTTACTAAGCATTAGCGTTAGCATAGATCGCTAAGAATGTTTATCTGGGTCACATCTATGTTGACCTTGCTTTAGCACTAGCGTTAGCCATATGTTGACCAAACTATTTTTCTTTGTATTTTTTCAAAGTGTTTTCTTTGCTATTCTATTGTATTTCCCTTCCTTCAAGTTTATACTTTGCAGCTGTAACCCTGGAGTTTACCCTATAAGGGAATAGCGAAGGAATCTTATCTTATCTTTAGCTCACATTTCAAACACTCATGAAGTCATAAACCATTTTTTTTCTTTCATAGCAAAAACGTACCTGAACTGTTCATTTTTAATCTGTTAAATGGTAAAGTAAGTAGTTCTGTGACGACTACACAAGTGTGTTCGGATCACATGGATCACCGGCTGAAAGTTTTGCTTTCCTGAGCATTAGCGTTAGCATAGATCGCTAAGAATGTTTATCTGAGTCACATCCATGTTGACCTTGCTTTAGCACTAGCGTTAGCCATATGTTGACCAAACAAGTGTCTTCTTTGCTATTCTATTGTATTTCTTTTCTTTTATGTTTATACTTTGCAGCTATAAACCTGGAGTTGACCCTATAAGGGAATAGCGAAGGAATCTTATCTTATCTTATCTTAAGCTCACATTTCAAACACTCATGAAGTCATAAAACAATCTGATTTCTTTCATTGCAAAAACGTACCTGAACTGTTCATTTTTAATCTGTTAAATGGTTAAGTAAGTAATTCTGTTTTGGATGATTTTTATGTGGTGGCTACAATTAGCCGCTAAGCTAACCTGTTTAGCTACATGATGCTATTCCTGATTTAATGTAGTCAGAGGAAAGAAAATTTAATTGGGATTAAATGGTGGATCCAACAAAAATGATGAACAGCAAAGTGAATTCAGAATATTGTCATAGTCATTGTGAATATAGTTAAAAAATATAACATTTTAAGTAATATGAGAACAAAATCATATTTCTTATATAAAAGTCAAATCCAACAATTGATTCTGTTGAAAAATGTTGAACGTACACGAATAATTGGCAAATAAAAACAATAAAAGTGTTTTTTTAAGCTAGAACAAGGATTAAAAATAACTATTTCAAGTGAAAGAACATGTCACCACACAAAATAAAATACAACTTTAGACTTGATGTTCATTAATCATTCTATTTATTTTTATTTTCAAAGGCAATCAGTCAAATGTAACCCAAACAATAAAAATGTTATTCATTTATTTGAAAACTTAAAAAAAAATTCTGTATTTAAAAAAACAAACAATTTAATTTGTTTGGTCTTTCATTTATATTTAGTTTTTAATAAATCTTCTCACATACAAGAATAATATAGCATTATCTAAGTAGCAATAATATTTGACATTTGTTTACATCATGTAAAAGGCTTATTCCAATCAATGTATTGATACTAAATGTAAACATACTATATTAGTGAAGCTATTGCTGGAGAATAAATGAAAGAATAAACGTGTAACTCATTAGTTCAGTGCAGTAAACTCACTCGTGTCTCACCACACCTGCTGCTGCACGGTGCCAGTTTAAAGTTCACCGGAGCAAAGACAAAGTTTAGTAAAGTGAAGGTCAGAGGTCAGAGAGCGGAGCCACCCAGCTCGTAATGGCTTTAACCTCCGACCCCGGCTCAGCTCGGAGCAGTGGGTTAATGCGGCGTGACTGACAGCTCGACGGCGGCTCACATTCTTCTGTCTTTGTCTGCGACAGGCGGCTTTATTTGTGATGCTGATCCTGCGACTGAGCCGGAGTTAAACAAACTGACGCACGTCGCCCGCGTCGCCATTTTTGCTTTGTGCTGCTGCCGAGTTTGAGAAAATATCGATACGTCGATATATTGCAATACTTATATATTATATATATTTATATTTAAATAATTAGTTCATTTTTGTGTTTCAATTAAACTTCCGGCCTCACCCATTATGTGTGCGACACAAGTAAGATTGCGGTGATGACTGAGGGCGAGAGGATACAGCGAGTCCAGCAGATTTTAAAGCTGATGTTTGGACATATTTTGGTTTGAAAACAATTGAAAGCAATTACGACTTCGTTACTACACTATTACAACACCAGAGTCAAGTACTGGACAATACTACACATATCTACTTGTTACTACACTATCAGAACAACAGAGTCAAGTACTTGACAATACTTCACATATATACTTGTTACTACACTATCAGAACACCAGAGTCAAGTACTTGACAATACTTCACATATATACTTGTTAATACACTATCACAACACCAGAGTCAAGTACTTGACAATACTTCACATATATACTTGTTACTACACTATCACAACAACAGAGTCAAGTACTTGACAATACTACACAAATATCCTTGTTACTACACTATCACAACTACAGAGTCAAGTACTTGACAATACTACACATATATACTTGTTACTACACTATCACAACACCAGAGTCAAGTACTGGACAATACTACACATATATACTTGTTACTACACTATCACAACACCAGAGTCAAGTACTGGACAATACTACACATATATACTTGTTACTACACTATCACAACACCAGAGTCAAGTACTTGACAATACTTCACATATATACTTGTTACTACAGTATCCTTATATATCGTATCGTTGACCCTGAATCTTGATACGTATCGTAGCATCATATCATTGATATACAGATCTCTTATATCTAGAGGATATTTTGTATCGTCTTAAATCTGACATTTTCAAAAGTGTTGCAAGTGCATTATGGGTACTGAAGTATGAGTGAGCAGAGAGCTAATCACCAGATTCCTGACAGTACACAGTGGAGCCTCCGGGTCGCACCTCTTCCTTTGAAGAGACGGGGCGACGCCGGATGTGACAAATGGTTTTCCATTTGTTTGTTAATGCGCTGCTTGTTTGCGGCTGTTGAAGCAGATGTGCCTGATGAGCTCTGTGAAGTGGCAGAGATATGTGCTGGAACCAGCCTAATCAGCGCCGCTATTACGAGTGCAGAAGAACATCATTTGCATGAGGCCGAGAAGCAAAATAAAGCTGTTGTTTTGTTTGTTTTGTTTCTCCATCTACTGCTGCTCACGGGTGGCGACCGAAGACACATTAGTATCGACCGCAGACGAGGCCATGTCTGTCCGCCCCGGCTCCAGAACCAGACCAGGAAGAAGTGCTGAGTGATGGTGAAACGACCGCTGACCCGATGACCGGAGTGTGGTGAAGCCTCCAAGACTTCTGCGAGAGCCTCTGACCTTTGACCTGGGGGTGAAAGGTGCTTCGGGCTTCAGTGCTGATAACAGAGAAAACTTGTTTCTTTATCTGGTGGCAGACATGTTGCTTCTCCGTCATTAACCTCCTTTGTTGACCCGACACCGTTTGTCGAGCGAAGAGAATGAGGACGACACGAGCGAGTCACGTTTTATTTGTCCTGCATTTTCTTCTTTGGAAAGTTTTAGGAACTAGAATGAACAATATAAACAACATTGTAAGTGACTTTACTTTACTTTACGAGAGTATTGACAAGAATCTGGCTATAGTATATATAGAGAGACAATATAGAAAGACAGATATATGTGTAGTATTGTCCAGTACTTGACTCTAATCTTGTGATAGTGTAGTAACAAGTATATATGTGTAGTATTGTCCAGTACTTGACTCTAGTCTTGTGATAGTGTAGTAACAAGTATATATGTGTAGTATTGTCCAGTACTTGACTCTAGTCTTGTGATAGTGTAGTAACAAGTATATATGTGTAGTATTGTCCAGTACTTGACTCTAGTCTTGTGATAGTGTAGTAACAAGTATATATGTGTAGTATTGTCCAGTACTTGACTCTAGTCTTGTGATAGTGTAGTAACAAGTATATATGTGTAGTATTGTCCAGTACTTGACTCTAATCTTGTGATAGTTTAGTAACAAGTATATATGTGTAGTATTGTCCAGTACTTGACTCTAGTCTTGTGATAGTGTAGTAACAAGTATATATGTGTAGTATTGTCCAGTACTTGACTCTAATCTTGTGATAGTGTAGTAACAAGTATATATGTGTAGTATTGTCCAGTACTTGACTCTAGTCTTGTGATAGTGTAGTAACAAGTATATATGTGTAGTATTGTCCAGTACTTGACTCTAGTCTTGTGATAGTGTAGTAACAAGTATATATGTGTAGTATTGTCCAGTACTTGACTCTAGTCTTGTGATAGTGTAGTAACAAGTATATATGTGTAGTATTGTCCAGTACTTGACTCTGGTGTTGTGATAGTGTAGTAACAAGTATATATGTGTAGTATTGTCCAGGACTGACTCTAGTGTTGTGATAGTGTAGTAACAAGTATATATGTGTAGTATTGTCCAGTACTTAACTCTGGAGTTGTGATAGTCTAGTAACAAGTATATATGTGTAGTATTGTCCAGTACTTGACTCTGGTGTTGTGATAGTGTAGTAACAAGTATATATGTGTAGTATTGTCCAGTACTGACTCTGGTGTTGTGATAGTGTAGTAACAAGTATATATGTGTAGTATTGTCCAGTACTTGACTCTGGTGTTGTGATAGTCTAGTAACAAGTAGATATGTGTAGTATTGTCCAGTACTTGACTCTGGTGTTATGATAGTGTATTTACAAGTATATAGTAACAGTTAATGCATCATTATTTTTATTACTCAAATCAAACTCATTATATATGAACATTTTCCGTAATTGTTAAAACTTAAAACGTATGTACACTTGATTCAAAATCGGATTCTTTTCTTTTTAGATAATTTTACCTCCAAATGTTCAACAACTTAAAGGATCCTCTTTGTAATGTGATTTTTAGTTCAAACATGTTTAAGAAAATAAATGTTTTCTGCGATACGAGGGTCACAATGTGAGTTAGTAAGTAAGTAATTACTATTTATAAAGATCGTTTTAGACCAGGGTCACAAAGTACTTAAACAATCAAAACAATACACACTTAAAATATATACTTTAAACAGTCAAGACAACATAGAGACAAACCCTGAAACAACAAGAAAGTTAATAAAAAGCTCATATAAAAAGCTCTTAAGATGTTTCCTCTTAAGATCACGGTAATGTGAGTTCTTCTACTAGAGCAGCTCAGAATTCTGGCTGCAGAGTTTTGTATGAACTGCAGGCGAGACACATCCTTCTGGTTTAGACACCAAAATAAACTGTTATAATAGTTTAAACGACACAAACACATGGATTATAAGATCCAGATCTTGTTGTGACATCATTTTCCTGAGTTTAGAGATTTTTCTCAGTTGAAGTGAAACACAAATACAAATACAACACCCAGGTTTCTCAGGCTCAGTTTGACAGACTGGCCTAAGATGATCCTCGTTATTATGAAACCAGTTTTTCTTTCTCTCCGTCACAGTTGGATGAATCTGTGTAGCTTCTCCTGATGGTTTGTTTGCATGTGAGATTCGTCTCCGGGTCGTGGGTGAGATGTGGCCGATAATGGCGGCAGACGGAGGCTAATGTACAGCACGATAAACAGTAATGGATCCTGTGGGGATGGAGGTCCTCTCTCATGGTATATTGCCTTTAATATGGCGCTGTTGACACACTGCCACGCACATAATGGGCCGGAATGTTTGGGGAAACAGCGGGAATATGGCTCGACTGTATTAAAAAGACATTACGTGGATAACGTGGAAGACGAGTGGAGCTGGAAGCTGAGCGGCGAACGGCTCGTCAGTTATATTGTTTTGGTATCGTAGCGCACTTAGATGGTTCCTGTCAGGGGATGATGGGATTCGCTGGTGAGATTGTGTTTTTTTGTGCAGAGATTCTTCTTAATCTTAAGGATAAAAAACTCTAGTAAAATAAACATGTTGACTTGCTAGAGGACGATATTTGGTCCTTTTACTTTGTTTGATATATGTGTGTATTGTCAAGAATGTGTTCATCCATACGTATCATGATACAGCGTCAACAATACGATATATAGTGATAGTGTAGTAACAAGTATCTATGTGTAGTATTGTCGAGTACTTGACTCTGGTGTTGTGATAGTGTAGTAACAAGTATCTATGTGTAGTATTGTCCAGTAGTTTACTCTGGTGTTGTGATAGTGTAGTAACAAGTATATATGTGTAGTATTGTCCAGTACTTGACTTTGGTGTTGTGATAGTGTAGTAACAAGGATATATGTGTAGTATTGTCGAGTACTTGACTCTGGTGTTGTGATAGTGTAGTAACAAGTATATATGTGTAGTATTGTCCAGTACTTGACTCTGGTGTTGTGATAGTGTAGTAACAAGTATATATGTATAGTATTGTCCAGTACTTGACTCTGGTGTTGTGATAGTGTAGTAACAAGTATATATGTGTAGTATTGTCGAGTACTTGACTCTGGTGTTGTGATAGTGTAGTAACAAGTATATATGTGTAGTATTGTCCAGTACTTGACTCTGGTGTTGTGATAGTGTAGTAACAAGGATATATGTGTAGTATTGTCGAGTACTTGGCTCTGGTGTTGTGATAGTGTAGTAACAAGGATATATGTGTAGTATTGTCCAGTACTTGACTCTGGTGTTGTGATAGTGTAGTAACAAGTATATATGTGTAGTATTGTCGAGTACTTCACTCTGGTGTTGTGATAGTGTAGTAACAAGTATATATGTGTAGTATTGTCCAGTACTTGACTCTGGTGTTGTGATAGTGTAGTAACAAGGATATATGTGTAGTATTGTCGAGTACTTGACTTTGGTTTTGTGATAGTGTAGTAACAAGTATATATGTGTAGTATTGTCCAGTACTTGACTTTGGTGTAGTGATAGTGTAGTTACAAGTATATATGTGTAGTATTGTCCAGTACTTGACTCTGGTGTTATGATAGTGTAGTAACAAGTATATATGTGTAGTATTGTCCAGTACTTGACTCTGGTGTTGTAGTATTTACAGACCACATGACTCTTGACGAAGTCGTAACTGCTTTTCATTTGTTTTCAAATATTTCAAAATATTTCCAAACAACAGCTTAAAAGCTGCTGGACTCACTGTATCCTCTCGTCCTCAGTCATCATCTGGGATCTCAGATGATTTTATTGTTGCTTTAGCTGTGGAGTGACTGCTGCCATCTAGTGGTGGGAGGTGTAATTGCAATATGAACTGTTGACTGTAATATATATTAAGTGGATTTCAGCTGGTCTGAAGTACATTGAGTCATGTGATCAACTTCTTGTCCCATGATTGGCTGATACTTGGCCCTGTGTCCAGGAAGTTAAATATCAAATGTAAAACAACAACATTACTTTTACAAATTATATTTAAAGTGGATCCGACGCGTAGGTTTCCCAGCGAGACCTTGAAGGACACCAGGATGATCCGGGTGATCATGGCGAGCAGAAGTTATGATAATGCGAGCAGTAAAGGACGCTCTCGTGCCTGAACCACCACATCCCAACATTAATCATCCTGTCGGGAAAATGGAAGCCGGCACGAATCGGGACGAGGGGGGGTCGAGGCAGTGGCAGTTTGGCTGGTGATGTGTGTGGAACCACTGGACTGTGGACTAATGCCCCCCCGACCCGACCCACACCTTGTTCCCCCCGCTGTGTCTGTATCGAATCTAAAAAGTGTAATTTGGTTTCTCTTGACGTTTAAATGCACTTGTTTGAAAACAATGAATGGATTTTCAACTCAGATGAAATCAATTTGATTGACAGGGAGATGATGATTTATCATGATTTATTTGGATGGATCCATAGACACTCACACGATGCAAAGGTAGATGAAGGTCAAAGGTTAATGGGTTCTGGGTCAGAAGTTAATGGTCAACAATTATGCTGAGGACACATGGGTGAAGATTTGTTTCACTGAGGAGTATAACTGGGGTGAAGGCGAGTGGATCAATATATGAGAGTATTGATTTGAAAGTGTTCATCCATGAGTGACTTTATACTTGAGCCTGAAGTCTTAGACTGTGGAACAATAATAATAATAATAATCAAACAATTTTACCTTTCCTTGCACTTTATTCTCATTGTGCTGTTGTAAAAGTGTGTTTCCCCTCTGGGTATGAATAAACGTATTCTATTCTATTCTATTACAACTATAATCAAACAATTTAAAAATATAATCAAATCATTTTGAAAATATAACCAAACAATTCTCAACTTTAATCAAACAATTTTCAACTATAATCCAACAATTTTCAACTATAATCCAACAATTTTCAACTGTAATCAAACAATTTTCAACTATAATCAAACAATTTTCAACTAAAATCAAACAATTTTCAACTATAATCAAACAATTTTCAACTAAAATCAAACAATTTTCAAATGTAATCAAACAATTTTCAACTATAATCAAACAATTTTCAACTAAAATCAAACAATTTTCAACTATAATCAAACAAATTTCAACTATAATCAAACAATTTTCAACTATAATCAAACAATTTTCAACTATAATCAAACAATTTTCAACTATAATCAAACAATTTTCAACTAAAATCAAACAATTTTCAAATGTAATCAAACAATTTTCAACTATAATCAAACAATTTTCAACTAAAATCAAAAAAATTTCAACTATAATCAAACAATTTTCAACTAAAATCAAACAATTTTCAAATGTAATCAAACAATTTTCAACTAAAATCAAACAATTTTCAAATGTAATCAAACAATTTTCAACTATAATCAAACAAATTTCAACTATAATCAAACAATTTTCAACTATAATAAAACAATTTTCAACTATAAAAACCCAAACAAGTTCCGACAGCTGAAAATAACAAACATATTTAAAGAACATGTATCTTCCTGTGGATGTGAAGAACATCAGTCCAAGCGTGAAGTGGAATAAAAACACCTTGATTTTCTCCTGAGACGAGGCGTGAGACTCGCGGCGTTCGTTCCTCTCGTCTCGCGGCGATAATCGATTGGTGAGAGAAACATGGTTTGAGGTCGTGGACTCTTTGATCTGTCGAAGTGATTCCACTGTGAAGCATCTTCGCGTTCGTCCGAGCCGTGAACCATTGAAAACACTTCTTTACATGTTTTGGGTGAGTTTGCCTCTGTGACTGGAGGGTGTGTGTGTGCGTGTGTGTGTGTGCGTGTGTGTGTGTGTGTGTGTGTGTGTGTGTGTGTGTGTGTGTCGTGGCATCAAGGACTCACACCCACCCCGGGGTATTGCATCAACGTGGCAGACGCTCTGATATCTGATGAAACGTCGTCTTCAGCCCTCGAGCTTTGACCTATTTATCTAAACATGCTTCATAAATGACCAGCTCACCGTTTGGACTTCGAGTTCGTCTTCTCTCAAATGTCTTCTACTGCGGTCACGGAATCATTACTGCCATATTACCAGGACTATAAGGTACAATTTCCTCCTTGAATTTTTCAAAATAACTTCCTTTTATCCTTTTATTTTCTCGAAAGTCTGTTTGTACTTAATGACCTTAAACCAATTTTATGAGGTACAAAAATCTGTAAAAATATTTTAGTACAACCTTGATAATAGCCGCAAGTATTACTCCGCAAGGCTTTGTGAAGTATTAGACCCTGCAAGGTATTACTCCCCGAGGCTTCATAGTATTATTCAGCAAGAATCAGAATCAGTACTCCACAGTATCTGTAGTATTATCTTTTTTAGTTTTTATTCAGGAACTTTTTATTTAGCAAGGCTTGGTAGTATTACTCCACAAGGCTTAGTACTGTTACACTGCGAGGCTTTGTAGTATTACACTGTGAGGCTTTGTAGTATTACACTGTGAGGCTTTGTAGTATTAAACTGTGAGACTTTGTAGTATTACACTGTAAGGTTTTGTAATATTAATCTGTAGGGTTTTGTAGTATTACATTGTAAGGTTTTGTAGTATTACACTTTGAGGCTTTGTAGTATTACACTGTAAGGTTTTGTAGTATTACACTGTGAGGCTTTGTAGTATTACACTGTGAGGCTTTGTAGTAATACACTGTAAGGTTTTTTAGTATTACACTGTAAGGTTTTGTAGTATTACACTGTGAGGCTTTGTAGTATTACACTGTAGGGCTTTTTAGTATTACACTGTAAGGCGTTGTAGTATTACACTGTGAGGCTTTGTAGTATTACACTGTAAGGTTTTGTAGTATTACACTGTAAGGTTTTGTAGTATTACACTGTGAGGCTTTGTAGTATTACACTGTGAGGCTTTGTAGTAATACACTGTAAGGTTTTTTAGTATTACACTGTAAGGTTTTGTAGTATTACACTGTGAGGCTTTGTAGTATTACACTGTGAGGCTTTGTAGTAATACACTGTGAGACTTTGTAGTATTACACTGAAGGGCTTTGTAGTATTACACTGTAAGGCGTTGTAGTATTAAACTGTGAGGCTTTGTAGTATTACACTGTGAGGCTTTTTAGTAATACACTGAGACTTTGTAGTATTACACTGTAGGGCTTTGTAGTATTACACTGTAAGGCGTTGTAGTATTAAACTGTAAGGTTTTGTAGTATTACACTGTGAGGGTTAGTAGTATTACACTGTAATAGGTTTGTTTGTCTAGTTGTTGATAAAGTTCTCAGTGAAAGTGTATCTTTCCAACGGATCCATCAGCTGCAGACGCATCAGTCCTGAGGACGATCCTGACAAAAGCCCTTCAGGATCAGAGGATGGAGTCAAATATTGAGGCAGGTTCACAGAAGCTCTTCATCCTCCTTCAGCTCCTTCTGTTGACGAGGATCTCCACAGCTGTCGGGAGAAGCTCCGGCTTTTCTGAGTCTCTGCGAGTACGAGAGCGTGTTCTGTGTGTTCTGTGTGTTCTGTGTGTTCTGTGTGTTATATGTGTTCTGTGTGTTCTGTGTGTTCTGTGTGTTCTGTGTGTTCTGTGTGTTCTGTGTGTTATATGTGTTCTGTGTGTTCTGTGTGTTCTGTGTGTTATGTGTGTTATGTGTGTTCTGTGTGTTATGTATGTTATGTGTGTTATGTGTGTTATGTGTGTTATGTACACTATAGACACGCAAGAGAAGCTTCTCAGGATTCTATTTGTCTCAGTTAATGTCCTGGTATTACTTTGTTATTGACATTTACCAGCTTTTCTTTTTGCCTGAATCCCTGGTAAGGAGCAGAGACTTAGTTCTAGGAGAACACAGTAGCAGAAACTAGTTTTGGTTTCAATGTGTTTATGTAATCTTGACTCAAAGACCAGGGTCTCATGTACTGAGGGGTTTTTTTACGCACAAAAAAACGTGCTGAGTCACCTTTCAACTCAAAGTTTCTATGTATCAATACTGAAAAGAGCGGTTCAAAGATCGTAACTCCCGCTGTTTAGATGCACGTCAGCCTCACTAGTCATGTTGAGATGTTTCCATCAGAGTCACATGAGGCGTGAGTGTAAGTCTGGGGTGTAAGTCTGGATCAGATCATGAAGGTCTGACCATGAATAGATCTGAAAGTAAGAACCAGAATTTTAAAATGATCCTGAAAGAAACTGGCAGCCAGTGAAGAGTTTGAAGGAGAAATGTGAGTTCTTCTACTAGAGCAGCCAGTGAAGAGTTTGAAGGAGAAATGTGAGTTCTTCTACTAGAGCAGCCAGTGAAGAGTTTGAAGGAGAAATGTGAGTTCTTCTACTAGAGCAGCCAGTGAAGAGTTTGAAGGAGAAATGTGAGTTCTTCTACTAGAGCAGCCAGTGAAGAGTTTGAAGGAGAAATGTGAGTTCTTCTACAACTTTTCCATATGGACAACTTTTGAGAGGTACTGACCACTGCAGACGAGGAACTCTGCTGGAGAAGTTGTCATAAAGTAATGGAGCGGTTGCGGTGGATTCATGTTTGGATCTAAATCTGTCTCTGGATGAAATATCTGGAATATCAGAGTATGGATTTTAAATACTCCAGTGCTGTGTCTCAAATCGCATACTAGCATACTCAAAGTTAGTATTTTTAGTGCATAAGTGTGTCTCAATTCTTAGTATGTAAAGGTAGTGCTCCATACACACTAAATTGTCACTAAAACACACACACAACTGAGTATGAATCGATGGACACTTTCTACACTAAACGACTCCATCTTAGTGACGTTGTAAACGGAAGTTACGTCATATATATATATATATATATATATATATATATATATACGTACAGGTGTATTTTCAGCAGCAGTAGGAGGATGACACGTCTTCTGCTGATACCAGCTTAAATATCTCGCGAATATTTCGTGTCTCATATTTTTTCTTTATTTCTTTTTCCAAACTTGCAAAACGTGCTGCCAGCAGGTGGCGATAGTGTTCCTACAGCTGGTTGAAATCAACGATAAATAGTAGTAGAAGAAGAAGCTGTCGCGTCATTTCCTGTTAGTGTGTAGCAGCAGAGTTTGATTTGAGACATACTATCTGTGGAGGATTAGTTACTAGTTAGTACGTACACTATCCTGATGATACTAACTTCTAGTATACTAGAGAAGTATGTGATTTGAGACATACTATCTGTGGAGAATTAGTTACTAGTTAGTACGTACACTATCCTGATGATACTAACTTCTAGTATACTAAGAGAAGTATGTGATTTGAGACATACTATCTGTGGAGAATTAGTTACTAGTTAGTACGTACACTATCCTGATGCATACTAACTTCTAGTATACTAAGAGAAGTATGTGATTTGAGACATACTATCTGTGGAGGATTAGTTACTAGTTAGTACGTACACTATCCTGATGATACTAACTTCTAGTATACTAGAGAAGTATGTGATTTGAGACATACTATCTGTGGAGAATTAGTTACTAGTTAGTACGTACACTATCCTGATGCATACTAACTTCTAGTATACTAAGAGAAGTGTGTGATTTGAGACATACTATCTGTGGAGAATTAGTTACTAGTTAGTACGTACACTATCCTGATGATACTAACTTCTAGTATACTAGAGAAGTATGTGATTTGAGACATACTATCTGTGGAGAATTAGTTACTAGTTAGTACGTACACTATCCTGATGATACTAACTTCTAGTATACTAAGAGAAGTATGTGATTTGAGACATACTATCTGTGGAGAATTAGTTACTAGTTAGTACGTACACTATCCTGATGCATACTAACTTCTAGTATACTAAGAGAAGTATGTGATTTGAGACATACTATCTGTGGAGGATTAGTTACTAGTTAGTACGTACACTATCCTGATGATACTAACTTCTAGTATACTAGAGAAGTATGTGATTTGAGACATACTATCTGTGGAGAATTAGTTACTAGTTAGTACGTACACTATCCTGATGATACTAACTTCTAGTATACTAAGAGAAGTATGTGATTTGAGACATACTATCTGTGGAGAATTAGTTACTAGTTAGTACGTACACTATCCTGATGCATACTAACTTCTAGTATACTAAGAGAAGTATGTGATTTGAGACATACTATCTGTGGAGGATTAGTTACTAGTTAGTACGTACACTATCCTGATGATACTAACTTCTAGTATACTAGAGAAGTATGTGATTTGAGACATACTATCTGTGGAGGATTAGTTACTAGTTAGTACGTACACTATCCTGATGATACTAACTTCTAGTATACTAGAGAAGTATGTGATTTGAGACATACTATCTGTGGAGGATTAGTTACTAGTTAGTACGTACACTATCCTGATGATACTAACTTCTAGTATACTAGAGAAGTATGTGATTTGAGACATACTATCTGTGGAGGATTAGTTACTAGTTAGTACGTACACTATCCTGATGATACTAACTTCTAGTATACTAGAGAAGTATGTGATTTGAGACATACTATCTGTGGAGGATTAGTTACTAGTTAGTACGTACACTATCCTGATGCATACTAACTTCTAGTATACTAAGAGAAGTATGTGATTTGAGACATACTATCTGTGGAGGATTAGTTACTAGTTAGTACGTACACTATCCTGATGATACTAACTTCTAGTATACTAAGAGAAGTATGTGATTTGAGACATACTATCTGTGGAGAATTAGTTACTAGTTAGTACGTACACTATCCTGATGCATACTAACTTCTAGTATACTAAGAGAAGTATGTGATTTGAGACATACTATCTGTGGAGAATTAGTTACTAGTTAGTACGTACACTATCCTGATGCATACTAACTTCTAGTATACTAGAGAAGTATGTGATTTGAGACATACTATCTGTGGAGAATTAGGTACTAGTTAGTACGTACACTATCCTGATGCATACTAACTTCTAGTATACTAAGAGAAGTATGTGATTTGAGACATACTATCTGTGGAGAATTAGTTACTAGTTAGTACGTACACTATCCTGATGCATACTAACTTCTAGTATACTAAGAGAAGTATGTGATTTGAGACATACTATCTGTGGAGAATTAGTTACTAGTTAGTACGTACACTATCCTGATGCATACTAACTTCTAGTATACTAAGAGAAGTATGTGATTTGAGACATACTATCTGTGGAGAATTAGTTACTAGTTAGTACGTACACTATCCTGATGCATACTAACTTCTAGTATACTAAGAGAAGTATGTGATTTGAGACACAGCACAGATGGAGGACTGAACCGTAACAAGTACAATATGACGAGTCTGGTATGTTTTGTGGATCTAATGACGTGAGTCTGGAGGTTTTTTTAAACCCGACTGCGAGGTGCGAAGTAAGTAGGTTGAGTTTGTGTTTCCTGCTGTCATCTCTGCTCCAGCATCTTGGATGTTCTTCCACCGGGGGGAGTGTCACGGAATCGTATGTTGTCGAGATGAGAAAGAAGCTCCGCGCTCCTCAGACTCTGAAGCTCCTTCGCTATCTTTTGCGAGTGTTTATCTGCGTCTCCCGGCGGACGCCCGGGGAACGAGGTCCGGTCTCCGGTCCAGATCCGTCCTTGGAAGAGGTCTGAGGCCGGGGGGAGTCAGACAGATGCCCTCAGCTTACCGCAGATCATTAATGCATGAGGGAGATGGAGACGGAACCGGATCCTGTTCCGCGGGAGAAAAGGTCACAGCGAAGTGGAGACGCAGGAGGTTCAGAGACGAGAGGATGTTGAAGAAGAAGAAAGAAATACACGATATAGAAGCTACGACGATGACCCTGTTGTACACCTCGGTTATTCACGGGGAACACAATATTGTTTTTAATATCCGACAACCTTATTGCAGTGATTTTTTCATTATTTGTCTTTCTTAAAAAAAAAAGTCCATGTCGTCCATAATGTCGAGTATTTTACATTTTCCTGTTTTCTTTTCAGAAAAACGACCAACTTTATTGTAAACAAATCACATTCTTGAAAAAAAAAAAGGAAAGCCAATTCTCTTAGTGCACTGCTTTACAGTACACTGTAAGACAGTGCACGTACTTGCACATTGTTCACATTTTGACAGTGTAGTACTGTCTCAAATCAAAGTCTGCTGCTACACACTTACAGTGTAGTACTGTCTCAAATCAAAGTCTGCTGCTACACACTTACAGTGTAGTACTGTCTCAAATCAAACTCTGCTGCTACACACTTACAGTGTAGTACTGTCTCAAATCAAACTCTGCTGCTACACACTTACAGTGTAGTACTGTCTCAAATCAAACTCTGCTGCTACACACTTACAGTGTAGTACTGTCTCGAATCAAACTCTGCTGCTACACACTTACAGTGTAGTACTGTCTCAAATCAAACTCTGCTGCTACACACTTACAGTGTAGTACTGTCTCAAATCAAACTCTGCTGCTACACACTTACAGTGTAGTACTGTCTCAAATCAAACTCTGCTGCTACACACTTACAGTGTAGTACTGTCTCGAATCAAACTCTTCTGCTACACACTAACAGTGTAGTACTGTCTCCAATCAAACTCTGCTGCTATACACTTACAGTGTAGTACTGTCTCCAATCAAACTCTGCTGCTACACACTTACAGTGTAGTACTGTCTTAAATCAAACTCTGCTGCTACACACTTACAGTGTAGTACTGTCTCAAATCAAACTCTGCTGCTACACACTTACAGTGTAGTACTGTCTCAAATCAAACTCTGCTGCTACACACTTACAGTGTAGTACTGTCTCGAATCAAACTCTGCTGCTACACACTTACAGTGTAGTACTGTCTCAAATCAAACTCTGCTGCTACACACTTACAGTGTAGTACTGTCTCAAATCAAACTCTGCTGCTACACACTTACAGTGTAGTACTGTCTCAAATCAAACTCTGCTGCTACACACTTACAGTGTAGTACTGTCTCGAATCAAACTCTTCTGCTACACACTAACAGTGTAGTACTGTCTCCAATCAAACTCTGCTGCTATACACTTACAGTGTAGTACTGTCTCCAATCAAACTCTGCTGCTACACACTTACAGTGTAGTACTGTCTTAAATCAAACTCTGCTGCTACACACTAATAGGAAATGACTCGACAGTTTCTTCTTCTACTACTTGAAACACTATCACTGACACTTGAAAACACTGTCCTGTAAGTGTGTAGCAGCAGAGTTTGATTTGAGACAGTACTACACTGTAAGTGTGTAGCAGCAGAGTTTGATTTGAGACAGTACTACATGTCAAAATTTTCACAAGTCTTATACTGTAAAGCAGTGCACTTAGTGAAGTGTGAAGCTCCTGCCTTGGTCCTAGAATGACCACCACACCTCGACCGTTCCTAAGGTGGGCTTGAATTGTTGAGCAAATTAATTGATTGCATGTTGAAACAACAACAAACAACAACAAGCAACACTTAGCACCGTTAGAGGTTCTTAAAAATACATCACAGAAACAGATGATGTCACGTTTGAAGAAGCATCTATTTTGATAAGACACTATACACAAAAGACCAGGATGTGGATCAGATACATGTACTTCTCCCTCGCACTAAATCCTAATTCCTGCCTCACCTTCAACATCCAGTTCACAATTTCAGGTAAAACTAGGCGACGCTCACATCACGAGTCTTTGATCTAAAAATGCATGGTGTGTCTCTCCCGCCGGCATCTTTCATGCTACTCTCTATCTACACAGGTCTGTAATCTGTGGCAGGATCTCATATGCAACAGTTATTTCTTCCGACTCCGGCTGAACGTCTAATAGATTCGCTGGATCGGAGCTACCTCGCCTGCCCTCCGTCACGTGGCCCCCGAGAGAGCGACGCTGATAAACCAGCTGAGCGTCGTAAACAGTTCCACTCTATACACACAATATCCATTATTGAATTTTTTTTCCAATTTGCCCTGTCTCGTTTCATTTTTTGCTGGGACGAGCATTTTAAGACATTGGATTTTTGAGTCGGAGGGAGTGTGTGGCGTTCCGTACACGGGGACGCCGCCTCTGCTCAAGCGTGGCTTCGTAAATGGCTGTTGTGGCTGCGAGGTCGGAATGTTGTGGCTGGCTCGGCTTGCCTCTCCGCGACCGGCCTCCCAGAGTCCACAGGGGGTTCGCTCGCCTGGCAAAAGGTGTAGGAGGGAGATGGTGAGGTGGGTCCCCCCCCCCTGCCCCCCCCACATTATCTGTGGTTGACCTATTTCGGCAGCAGCGAGGGAGCAGGGCGGGGCAAAAATCACAGGCTGACAGGAGCCCATGGGCAAGTGGGAGCTGTGGGTGTGCGAGTCCCTAAAGCGGTCACACCCTCTACACACACACAGCAGGCGCATAAACATTTCCCCCAAATGTGTGTTATCTCCATCGACACATGTGAGGAAACTCACTGGCTTGTGTCAGGACGCCTGAGCCCGAGTCGCTCGTTTGGTAAAAAAAAAAACGGTCGCTCCGGAGCGTGAGGTCGGAGGTTTTTTTTTTGGGAGCCAGATAAGGAATTTCAAAGACAAACGTTGGCACTTGGCGACGTTCCTCTGAGACGATGGTCTACCTCGGCGGAGAACCTTTTGGACTCTGGCAACGTTTTTTGCTATTTCCCGGTTTGGCTAATCTTCGTTCCTTGATGGAATCAAGGTCACATGTTTCTCTTAATTCATCTGATTGGCTCTCGACATAATACGAAATCTAACTTTCAACCTGACTTTTGAAAAACACAACCCATGGCCTCGACCAAACCGGGACAAGAATGTCACGAGACTACCTTTTGAGTTCATCGAGAAAAAGATCAAAGTTTGGAATGCGGTCATTAGAAAAAGTATACTTTGAATAAACTAGACTATAAGACTTATATTCCACATGTATTCATTCGTAGTTTTGATGCCTTCAGTGAGAATCTAAATAGTCATGAAAATACTGTACTGTATTTCAATCTAGTTTTCAGAGAATATCACTAATGGAACCAATAATCGGATTCCATAGTGTTCTTAATCACCATCTGGATCCACAAGTCTTTTGAAGTAGTAATCACTCTCTTTTGAGAACAACAGTGTGTTACAGCGGTTTCTGGATCTATACTATATATATAACTGTTCTCCGAGTCATTTGAATTGACCTGAATGTCAAAAAAGTGTCAAAATACAGGAGAGTGGGTAAAAAAACAGTTTGTTTGACACGTCATCGTAGTGTGGCAACTTCATGTCAGGGTGAAGCTAACTCTCCTGCACAACACACACCCAACATGGCCGATGCAGGTAAAGGTTAAGGTTGTGCTAACGTTAGCTCACGACAACAACCCGCCCGGAACAAAAACATACACGACTGAGAGAATCCCTGACTTTACCAGCGGATTCTCTGCGGTTAGGACACGGTGCATAACCGTGGGTTCTAAGAATGCATGCTCCACCCATTTACAGACTGTCGTCATGGGTCGCTTACAAGTACATTGTAACACAGTTCAGGCATTTTCGTTATCCAAGATCGAAAACTGGATCAAAATCACATCGTTTTAGGAAACTGGCCAGAAACCCAGTTCTACACAAAGACGATAACATGTGTATATAAATTAGATTTGTTTCGTTCTTATCATATCCCAAAAATAAATCTCATGTGGACCAAAATCCAAACAGAATCGTCACATGATCCTTGTCTAACCAGACCGAACCAATCCACGATAATCTGATCCAAGGCTGGACATAATCTGATGTCTTTCAACCGCTCCTGTATTACAACGCTTGATCAGGGGCGTCCAAATCTGATCAGAAACGGTCACGAAAGATTTATTAGCGATGGCCTCGGTTTCCTCAGGTGAGCAGCGATCTATGTGGGCCAGATAAAGAACCGGTCCGGATATATCTGATGCTCCGATTGGCGAGGGTGAAATCACGCGTGTGTTGCTGATGACTTCATCCGATCGTAGTTCGCGGAAGCCGCACTGGAACCATCCGTCTCCGAAGATATCTGTTCGGACGAGCGAGTCTGTGGCGGCGACATCGACAGAACCTCCTGAGGCCCCCGTGGATCCATCGATCAGCTGAACCTGGTGTGGTTTACTCTATAAAAAGACCATCTCGAACAGATACTTTGTCGAGCGTGCAACAGGAGCCAGTGGAGATTCTTGTTTTCCGATAAGTCGCGAATGAAATCTCGGCTGATGCACGATTTCTACGGTACGAACAATCCAACAATAGTTTAGGGCGACTTTGAATATGTACGGGTGCTTCTACGAAGCTGGTATCATTTTCATTTTGCTTTAGGAAAATAAATATATAATCTGTTGATTTAAACCCTCAAATTAACTTTTTACAGATGAAATAATAATAATAAAATAAAATAAAAAACATTTAATGATTTCTTGACGTCGGTTTAATGTTTGAATTCATAATTTAGGTTTTAATTGAATATTTACAGAAAATAGCTTCTACGCTTCAAAACATATACGAGTGTTACAGGATTTTACGTTTCAGATTGTAGCTAGCGTTGTTATTGCTAAACTACCAACTAAACCACTCGATTTTGAAAATACACAACTTTATTTTAACATAAATAACATGCTCTGTGTCTAAGAAGGACCGAAAGGACGAACACCGTTGTGCGCTAACTACTCCCTTATTATTAGCGTGAATTTACTAATTTTCTTCGGAATATTTTTAACTAAATGGTTTCGGTTATAAATGGTTCTAAAGTAGATCTCTGTAGCTCATATATAAAATTGTTACAGCCTTTTAAAAGTCGCAGGTCATCCAACATTTAAGATTTTTGCTAAAATCAGCTGAAAAAATGATGCTAGCACTCTTTTAAGTCTATGCTAGTAGGTTGAAGGTCATGATATGTTGATGAAGCTTCATGACACAGTGTCATGTTGTTCAGAGGTCAGTTGGTGGCGCCATCGGTTTAAAAATGATGTTTCATTGGAACAGTTGTTGAAAACAAAGGGAAATAGTGTTAAATTATTAAATCACTGGTTTTGTATCTTATAAAAACTGTCGGCAACTCTTTGACTGGGGTTGTGTTATCATCCACTAGATAAAGCTGAGCTAAAGGGAACGTCAACAAAAAAGTCAGATAAAGTCAAACTTTATCAAGAGTCTGACAACTCTGTTCCCTGCCATGTTAACGATGTTCAAATGATGTTTAAAAAACTTCAAGCAGCAGCGCGTGAGACTGGTGTTGTGAGAAGACAAATGAGAGACACACTCGCTCAAAACGATGGCAGTAATCTTACTCTGTAGCCGTCCGCCATGATGTGACGTGCATCGTAAATCCCACCCTTTGATGGCTCAATGACGTAATTCAGGCCCACAGCGTGTCGGCTCAGAGTCATGAAGGTGTTTGTAAACAAGTCACTCACCAGTTAATGTTCATATATAAGACGCTCCGGA
The DNA here is from genome assembly GCF_982586985.1 of Callionymus lyra. Classification (NCBI taxonomy): domain Eukaryota; kingdom Metazoa; phylum Chordata; class Actinopteri; order Syngnathiformes; family Callionymidae; genus Callionymus; species Callionymus lyra. The sequence goes on along the minus strand of NC_141822.1, from coordinate 4,310,716 downwards.
TCATAATGTCGTTTTTTGAGAATTTAAAACCTTGCTCCTTATAGTGCAGAAAATACGGTAGTTACTTTAGCTAGTAATTCATATTAGGGAAATTACATGAATTATTTGTTTATTTTGGTGAGGCACGGTAACAAATGCCTCACAAAGCCACAGTCTAAAAATACTTCCATGTGAAGATACAGCACTAGTGTGATAGTATCATCTTTATAAATGGCTTAATAGACCCTGAACGAAGTGATGAAGATTAAACTCTCTCCAGCAGAACGATGAAGTAAGAAACGGCGTCGCCGTGTGTGTTTCTCTCACGAGTGCTGAACGATTAGTTTGTTTCAATTAGTGTTTTTTTGTTCCTTCTCTTCAACGGCCTCGGTGGAAATCTGTTTTATTTACTGACACAGCAACTGGTGCTCAGCCTTTCCAGCGGAATTAAGATTAGAACACTTATTACACTGGAGATGTTCGGCTCAAAGCAGCAGAAGAAAAAGCCGGAAAAGAGGATGAACAGTTTGGTGTGAGTTCCAACATATTTGTCCGTGCGTGTGGGGGGGGTGTGTGTGTGTGTGTGTGTGTGTGTGTGTGTGTGTGTGTGTGTGTGTGTGTGTGTGTGTGTGTGTGTGTGTGTGTGTGTGTGTGTGTGTGTGTGTGTGTGTGTGTGTGTGTGTGTGTGTGTGTGTGTGTGTGTGTGTGTGTGTGTGTGTGTGTGTGTGTGTGTGTGTGTGTGTGTGTGTGTGTGTGTGTGTGTGTGTGTGTGTGTGTGTGTGTGCATGGTTATGTTTGTGGGAAAAACCGCCCGAAGGCCAGATATAGAGTCATGTCTATTAGCTGTTGCTCGCAGGGGTTTGTGTTTTATTATCATCATGACTGTGTGAGTCTGTGTGTGTGTCTGTGTGTGTGTGTGTCTGTGTGTGTGTGAGTCTGTGTGTGGCCTCTAATGTATCACCTCCTGCTCTCCGACTCCTGGTCCCAGGGCTAAGATTTATGAATCTACATTACATCTGCCTTGTCACATTAATTCAACGATCACACAGACACACAACTCTCTTCCTCCATGAGAGCCGTGTTCGCAGCGTTCACGACGTTCACTAAATCACCGTCCAAGGATCAGATCTTCAGGGAGCAGCTGGAGGTTCCTGCTCCGTGTCCATGACGTATGGAAAAAACAACTGGGTTGTGTCTTCCTGTGGTCCTGATAAAACGGTGGTGAGGATTAGATCTGATGTGTGTGTGTGTGTGTGTGTGTGTGTGTGTGTGTGTGTGTAGGGGTGTGTGTGTGTGTGTGTGTGTGTGTGTGTGTGTGTGTGTGTGTGTGTGTCGGGGGAGTTAGCAGCAGCTTCAGTGACAGACAGCAGAGAATAGACTCGGTTCTCCCCGCAGTGTTTCTCACGCGTTCTGACACACATCCAGAGTGAGTGTCCTTCAGATAGTGTGTGTGTGTGTGTGTGTGCGGTGTGTGTGTGTGTGTGTCCAAAGAGCCAAATGATGACAACGTGTAAACACACACATATTTGATCACATATTCTCCACTTATTCTAGTTTGAAACTCCTGCAGTTTGACTTCATCAACCGTTTCTCCTCACAGTGTTATGACAGTTACATACATATTTATATTTAACGTCTGTCAATCACTGCCTCCTATAGACTCCTGCGAGTGTTGCCTATAGACTCCTATGAGTGAGTTTTTTATTTCCAGGATACAGATCAATATCTGGCAGTTATTTTTACTATATAATAGAAGTAGAAATGGGAATAAAAGTCGATTAAATAATAGTAATAATTCCATATAAATTTAAACTATGAATTATTTTACATAAACACACTTTTGCTGCACATAATTTCGACTTAAATATCACTTTTTTTTCACGATACTCTATGGATATTCCACAACACTGTTGATTTAAAAATATATTTATAATAAAAACACATTTCATTTTTCCTTTTAATCACATTTTATTTGTTTTGACAGTTGTTTTATGGTTTATGTGTCAATTAAGTATAAATTAAAATAATAATAATAATTTTATTTAGAGTTTAGATGCAACTATTCATGGCGTTTGTTCATTTTTGTGTTGCAACTAAATTTCCTGCCACTAGATGGCAGCAGTTATTACATCCTCCACATCTAAAGGAAGAATGAAATCCAGATGTTGACTGAGGACGAGAGGATACAGTGACTCCAGCAGCTCATGGTTAAAATAAAGGACAGATATACAATCAGTCGTGATTCGTCAGAGAAGCCAAACTTATTTTTATCTTCTTGTCCTTTTGCGTCGTCATCCTTCTCCATTTCTAGAATCCTGCATCCTACAGTGGTTCTATTCAGGACCTCCCTGTTCAGTTAAAGTGCTTCTATGTTTGGGATCCTGGAGACGTTCACAGGGTCTCACGACTTTTGGTCTTGATATATGTGGTCCTCTGTAGGAACTCTGTGATGATCAAGATCTACGAAGACAGTGAAGCTCCTTCTGACCTTCTCAAGGATGAAACCACTCTGCTGCTCTCTTGATGAAACTACTTCATTTTTAACTATTACAATCTTCTGTGTTGAAGAAAATCATTTATTTGATTCATCTGAGCTGATGTTTGGAAGAAGAAGCTTCAGGACAATCTTGTTCTTTGATTTTCTATCTCTGTCATTTTCAAACGTGAACCTCAGAGAAAGACTTTTACGTTGAATGATTTAAAGGTTTTGTCTTGTAAGGTTGAATGTTCTCGATCACAAGGATTAGAAAAGTCAATTATTTTATTTCCTGAACGTTAAGTTCCCTAATCCTCAAACTGTGTTGTCGCTGGTAGATGCTGTTTATAGAGACTCACTCAGAACAATAATGAAACAATATAAGTTTCAGTTTTTAGTGTTTCTAACATCTGGACGTCGCATTAACAGTGCCGTCAAGAACCTCGGAAACCTAGAGGTGGAAATGACTCTGGTGTTGTAGTATTTACAGACCACATGACTTCCATTTGTTTTCAAACCAAAATATGTCCAAACATCAGCGTTAAAAGCTGTTGGACTCACTGTATCCTCTCGTCCTCAGTCATGACTCTTGACGAAGTCGTAACTACTTTCATTTGTTTTCAAACCAAAATATGTCCAAACATCAGCTTTAAAAGCTGCTGGACTCACTGTATCCTCTCGTCCTCAGTCAATCCTTTAACTGCAGAGGATGTAATAACTGCTTCCATCTTGCGGCCAGAAGTTTAGTAACACAAAAATGAACAAACGCCATGGATATTTGCATCTAAACTCTAAAATTATTATTAGAATTATTTATATTTACACTTAATTGACACTTAAACAATAAAACAACTGTGAAAAAAATGTGATTAAAAGGAAAAATAAATGTTTTTATATATATATATATATATTCTAAATAAACATAGTGTTGTGGAATATCAATAGTATCATGAAATAAAAGTGATATTTGAGTCTAAATTCTGAGAAAATTCATAGTTTAAATTTGCAGGGAAGTATTACTACATTATTTAGTTGACTTTTTTCCCATTTCAACTTCTATTATGTTTTAAAAAATAACTGCCAGATATTGATCTGTATCCTGGAAATAAAGAAAACTCACTCATAGAATATTTACAAAAATGCATCAAAGTAAAAAGTAAAAGTATAACTAGAAATACATCAGGGAGTCTCAGTATAATTGTACGACGAGGGTTGAACATAAATAATTGACACTGATGAAGTTTAATCAACACTTAGATCAACTCAAACAAAAAAAAGAGAGTTTTCTCGTCTATTTCAAGTCTCTTTGTCTGGTCCGTCACGCCCGTCGTCGCCCGACTCTCCGGGCCAATTAGGGTCGCCGTGGGCTCGCCGGTCACAGCGAGGGTCCGGACTCCTGTCAGCGCCGACACGAGCCCCCCTCGTCCCTCCGGCCCCTGTGGCGTGACGTCCTCGGTGGGCTGTGACGGGTGACGAGTAAATGGGTGTGTTCCAAAGAGGACGGGTCATTATGTCAACTCCAGCAAAAGGTGTTTGTGCATCAGCGGGTCTCTCTCGGGGGTCCAGGGGGGGGGGGGCTCCAGACGGGTGTGTTTTATCGACACGTGTCTCGGAGCGACCGGAGCAGAAAAGATGTTGAAACTCTTTCTCAAAGTTAATTAGAAGCTCTCGTGGAGTGACAAGCTCGGCTGGAACTTCCCCGCAAGGTGTTCGGTTCGCTTCCCTAATCTCCCTCCGCACCCCACTCCTTCAACGGGGCTCCGAGAGTGATGTCTGCAGCCGCCGCCGCCGCCGCCGCCCGTAAATTAGTCCCCGATGGTGACATGGTGCTTGCTGGGTAATTTGGACAATGGGGCATTTGACAGCTCACCCATCACAAGTACAGCACCCCAGGGAGCCACTTCTCCGCCCGAGCTTTTCCCTCCTCCGTCCTGATGGAGCGACTCTCGGAGCATCATTCTGCCATCAAACTCCAAATGGAGTCGTGGATGCGGGAGGAGAGGCGGAGCGAAACAAAGAGAGGAAGAAACAAATATGTGATATTAAAAAAAAAGCCTGGAGATAAAAGGAGGGAAATTAAAGCTTTACAAACGTCAATTACTGGCGTGGGCGACGCTGACCTGAACTTTCTCCAGATCCGTGAATCATTTTTCACGAGTTCTTCCTCAAAGTGACCTTTTTTCTTCCAGTGAACGCTTCTCTGTTGTGCGTTTATGAATTTATGAATGTGTTTCAATATCAGTCGAATAATGAATGACTTTAACGTTTCTGATGTTGAAACTTTCATTCGTTTTTTAAAGCACTTTTTATTTTTATATCACAATTTAATCCATATATTATTATTAATAATTTCTTATGAATTAATCATTTCTTTATTGAAAGGTTGATTTTATTTTGAACATAGTTTGATATTATAATTCCAAGAATTCAAAAGTAAATAATGTCTTTTCATTTTTGTCGTTAATTATTATAAAAGTTCTAACCGAGAACAAACCGAGTTTCTCTTGTGTTTTTATTGTCACGTGATCGTCTCGCATGATTGGCCGAAATTTTAATAAAGTAGTTTGTTACATTATTTTAATTAATTTTTTGAAAATACTCAAATTTAAATATATATACAGTATATATATATATATATATTTTTTAAACAAATTCCACCAAAATTATTGAATTAAAATATTTAAAAACAAACCAATAAATAACTTACAAATACAATTTTGAATCCATTTTTATTTTATTTATTTTTTAATTTAATTTATCTATTTTTATTTCCTTTGTATTATTTAGTTTTTGTTTTCAGTTCTGCCACCACAACACATTCCAGTCTTTTACAAGTTAACATTTGAAACGTTAAATCCAACAATTCATACCAAGAACGGTTTAGAAACTTCTACACCTTTGCCTTCATTTGCTTATTTTATCGCTAAATGAACCAAAACGTTCCATGTTGTCAAGAAAAGTGATCCAGACGTGACACCATGACCTTAAAAACATCATATTCGCATCAGATCCAGACTCGTCGGCTCCAGACGTCTGGATATAAAGTCAGTATTTCCAGCTCGTGAGACGTGAAGGCAGAGGAACCAACAGAGAGGGAAGTGAACCTCGTTTCTGAGGTGACATTAGAATAAACCTGGATGATGTCAAACAAAAGTATCTCAACAGAATCCCTGGAGTTTCTCCACGTCTTCGTCTCCCGGCGTGAAAGTGTCTTTCCCTAAATGCAGAACAATTTCACCGTCACTCGCTCGCTCTCCTCTCCGTGGACTCGTCGCATCACAGCCGAAGTTTTTACTCTTTTAAAATCCTCTCGTTGATTATTACGACGAGGAAGCAGACGATCAGTGGATTCAATGGAAGTTGAAACTTGATCTTTGTTCTGCTGTTTCCAGAAGAAAAGTCCCAGAGTTGCTGTGATGAGTCGGGAAGTTTGAACGACTTGATTGATTCAAAACTGTCGCTTTTATTAAAGCTTTTAGCTCTAGAATTAAAAAAGTTGAGTCTAAATGATTGTCAATGAAAGAACACAAAGTTGGCGAAAAGATACTGATCACAATACAAGAACAGAACAAATATATTAATACTGTATGAACAACTGTATCGTTTTTATAGAAGAAGAATCTGTTTTAAAAGCACCTGGATTCAACAGTATCCTCTCGTCCTCAGTCACTGCTGCCATATATTAACAAAACAACTAGGAAATGCAGTGAATGTTTGCAGGTAAATTGTAAATAAGATAAATGAATAAAATCGAATCATTATATTTCATAAAACATAAAATTACTATTAAAATGTTTATGTGTGATTTGAAAGCCAAACATACTATTACATAAGTATTTATCTAAACATCAAGTAGTATCAACTCTGGTGTCATGTAGTGAATGTTCTCCAAGACGCAGTAACTTCTCATCATGACCATGTTTTACACTTTATTACTTTATAAAGTTGCTCTGAAATCTGGACGAACAAGAGGTTACGAGAGTCTATTATGATGTAATAATGGCTTCACTCCTCCTCCAGCAGTAATCACGCTTTGTTTATACAACATACATATACATATACATATATACAGTCCCTTGGAGGCGGAGACCATTAATGACCTGCGGTGACAAACCTCTATGTTTGACCAATCACGGCAGAGTGGGTGTGGTTATGGTCAACAAGATTTAATCTCCAGAACAACAAAGGGTTTTCAGTGGGCGGAGCTTAAGATCATTTTCTAATGTCAATATTTCAATGAAGAGAGAGTTTTGTAAAAACACACACTGATGATACAATAGAGTCACACATCACAACAACACACACACACTGATGATACAATAGAGTCACACAGCACAACAACACACACACACACACACTGATGATACAATAGAGTCACACATCACAACAACACACACACACACACACTGATGATACAATAGAGTCACATATCACAACAACACACACACACTGATGATACAATAGAGTCACACATCACAACAATACACACACACTGATGATACAATAGAGTCACACATCACAACAACACACACTGATGATACAATAGAGTCACACATCACAACAACACACACACACTGATGATACAATAGAGTCACGCATCACCACAACACACACACACACACTGATGATACAATAGAGTCACACATCACAACAACACACACACACACTGATGATACAATAGAGTCACACATCATCACAACAACACACACACACTGATGATACAATAGAGTCACACATCACAACAACAAACACACACTGATGATACAATATAGTCACACATCACAACAACACACACACCACAAATACACACTTTAGTAAAACAAAGTAAATACAATAGTCTGCTGTTAAATAAGAGTCTTTGTAAAAATCCATGTAGGAAAACAAAACCACGTTGATGTTCCCCTCGACCTTGACCTTGTCCACTGGACAGGCAGCAGCCAGACCTAGCATGACCCTGGCAACCATCGACCTCCACCTGCCAGAGTCGCGTCGATAAAACAGTGTGATGGTCGACTCAGGATAATGAGCAGAGGAAAGGTTGTGTTGAACTATAATGACTGAGGTGGAAAAACATCTTTAGCTTCGCTTTACTTCATATATTTAACAGTGTTTCCATTTATTTTGTTTTCCTTTAGCAGTTTAAGATTTGAATCAATATGTTTTAACAACATGATCGTTA